>NW_009633985.1:42641-67089 GCF_000690535.1 Cariama cristata
TAAATTTACAGTCATTGCACCTCAGTGTTTATGCCGTGAAAAAAACCTACTTACCAAGTCACAAAGGAGCAGGGAGCTTAAGAGTTAATCAGGCACAGCAATTTCTGCTTGCTCCAAACATACTGGGAGAGACTCTGCTCTGAGAGGCTGACACAAGGTCAGGAAGAACTGCGGTCCTGGCCAGGAGGATACAGGCAGATCTTCCGCCTCGCTCTGAGAGGAGGGACCAGGCAAACTCAGAATCACAACTACTGCAACAAACGAGAGGAGGAAAAGTTGCGTTGTGGGACACAATGCTTTTGAGAGCCGCCCTTTGGACAGGCTGTCCTAGGTCACTTAAAGTACTGAATTTTTTATAATACTTTTAAAAATTATTATTACTACTATTATTATTTTCAAATCCTTGGATAAAAGGTGTCAAGCCAGAGGTGATGTTAAAATACCTCACAAGAGGCAGTTGACGGGAGCGATCGTTACTGTTGTTATTTCAGTAGGCCTCTGCTGTGCCATACATGTCGGGTGAGTTTGCGGTCTGAACGGGTGTAGTAGGTTGGCACTGGGACGGGTTAAGCTTTGTTAACCCTCAAATTACATCCTTACAACTAAGCTGTTCAACACTCTATAACTGCCAGCACGAGGAGAACCTTCCAGACGGGCAGACTGCGAGCACCAGCAAAGACACCACTGGAATTTGAACAAATCACAATCATATATTGTCTGACAAATCCTATAAGCTATGGGGTCTGGCGTCAAGACCTGACAAAGACTCCGCGAGAGGCAGTGGGAGTGCAGGAGAGCTACCAGCTGCCACCCCAGGGCCCCAGACCCAGACTGTGGAGCCGGAACTGCCACCCACGCCGACCCACCCGGCTTTCTCCTGGACCCCACCGCCTCCCCGGTGAGACCCGGGGTGATGTGCGAAACCAACGCGCTGGCCTGCCCAGCTTCTCTCCAGGACTGCACCATCTCTTCCACAGAACATGTCATTGACATTAAATACACCTGTCATTAAAAATGCTTTGCCATCAGCCCATTTAATCTCCACATTGGCAATCCAGTCTCAAACAACAACAACAGGAAAGGTAAAAAGAGAGAAGGAGAATGGAGGCAGAAAGAGATCAGGTGGAAAACAGAACTGAAAGTTAGGCCAAGGTTGTACATCTTCAAACTGCAGCTGACAAACTGGATCTAAACACGTGTGGCCTGTCGTGAAGTAGACTGGAGACTGGTATGGGCTAAAACTTACTGGTTATTATTCTTCTGTCATACAGCATGACCTTCCAGACTTCAGCCCTTGTTATTTAATGTCCTTGAACATTAGACTTGGTATCCCTACCAAAAATCATGACTTCTTCGAATAATAACTTTAATCCTGAATATCCTCATTAATCACATACATGTCTTTTGAAAATACATTATTTTTACACCTTGTTGCTCTCAATTTCAAAGCCATCTCACAGTCATGAGTTCCAAAGAATGACTTTATGTTACATAACATGAAAAAAAACACACTGAAAAGCTTTTGTTTTAAATGCTTCTTGTCAGCTTTTCAAAAGGTTCCATTATTCTTTGGGCTTTTAAGTGAAATTCAAGTACTACACAATGCTGTAACTGCCCTCGTTGATGAGCAGAGACTTGCCCTTAATTCAGAGCATCACAAATTACATGTCAGATCAAGAGCTGATGTACATTTTGATGTTAAGATCAGGCACGTTATAATTTTTAAAGCCAATTAGATCATGCAAAACCTTTATATAGCCTATCTGGATTTTATGCCCTTTCTATGTTATTTTATGAATTTATCATAATTAACATATGGTATTTGTTAAATATTACACAGGCCAAAAGCAGGATCTTTTCATGTGCAGTAAGTCTAAGTAACAGATGAAGTACAGCAAAGCCTCATATTTTATTTATTGCTGAATAGGAATGAATTTGTGTGCTGAACTGTAAATGATCAAATTAGGTAATTTCTAACACACCTCTGAACTCAAGTCACATAGAATGGCTTCCATTTTTTTTCAGAAGCAATGGCTGATCTTTACCTACAGACATTTTCTATTCCTCGCCTTCTGATTTTTGTGTACAATATGCAGCCCAGCAGTTCCACGCAGATGATAACAGATCATTTACAGCCTTCCCTCAAGTAACACTAATGGATTCAGCCCACTCAGCACAGATAGAACTGAAAATAAACTGGATCAACGGAGTAGAAAGAATGGGGTTCTATAATCAGATTATTTGACCCTAGGCATAACGGAGAGTCTACCTCTCTTTTAAACCAGACTAAATTTTGGTCACAATGCATCCAAGAAGTGAACTAAGCAAAAAGATACAGATAGTTTATTTAACAAGTTTAATGGAGAAAAAAAAAATAAATCTCTGATGAAGGACTTTTAAGGAGTCAAAAAGATTTATGCACTCTAATTCTATGATCATTCACGGGGAATTACATCCTCCACTTCTTCAGCTGCATCTGAAAAATTAGCACTATTGCAAGCAATTCCTTGATAGCTCAGACTTTCACTGTACCACACCAAAAGCAGTAGAAAGACCCTTCAGATTTCAAGTTCTGGTTATCTACAGCTCACTTAGCCACCTGTCAAATGCAAGGAAATGTGGCTTAAGTGCAAGTCCCTGCATACACAGTCTAACAACTTCTATTTCTCCCAACAGAAAATGGTGGTGTATGCATAACCTAGGTACATGTGCACTTTAAAAAGCCAGCTCACATAACACCACCGTTACTGTAATTTTGCTTATAACTGCTAAATGGAAATAATCGATCCAGTGCATTCTGTCCTATGAAGGCAACCACCCCCAGTAACCTCACTGGGTATTTTGCCTGAGAAGGACCTCTGGATACCACTGTTAGCAAACTCTGTAACTAAGTTTCCGTCACAAGGAATACCCTCAATCTCCTTTCGCTTTAAGAGGCCAACTTAAAGTGAAGTTGGTTTTGGTTCCCTCTCCCTCCCTTCAAACTCTGAAATATTTATATGAGATTTCTTTAAAAATTGTTGTTTTGCCAAAGGCTACATCACTCCAGCTGGATTTTGAAGCTAAAGAGATGAAAAAATATCAAATGAAGGGCTCTGAAGATACTTCTGTTTGGGGTCAAAAGGAGGTGAGAGCAGAAATCCTACAAAAAAAACTTACTCTAAGGGTTTTCAGCCTGGTGTGGTTGACTTGAACAGCTGCTAAATTCCAAACTTCTGTGTTTTAACTCTCAACGCCTAGCATGAACTTGATGCAACAAGACTACCAAGAGCTGTCTTCAGAGTCAGACATGCGGTCCTGCATCTGGAACCTGGTATTTCATAGCCAGCCATACATCAAGAACATACAGCACTTGAAAAGGACAACCAAGGCAAAGAAAGCCACAGATAATGCAGTACTGTACTATTAATTTTTCAAAAGACCAGGTAACAGAGCAGATCAGAGAGAAACCCCAGACTTCACATGCGAGGCTGATGCCACAGAGGTGCTGGTGTAAGCGTCTCCTCCTCCCTGACTTCCCAGACACTTGTCCCACCTCTCTGTGTTGCCCCTCATTGTGCTGGCACAGATGCTTGTGCAGCAGCTGCGTGGTGAACTGGATCAGGGCGCTGGTCCAGCTCACATTTTCTACTTATTTTTCAGAAATAAGTACCATTGTGATCAAATGGGAAATCATAGGCTCATCAGGAACATCTGAGAATGGATAAAAACATTATTTCTAAAAAAAATAGTCTCCTTTCAAATAAAAGCAACTTATTTGCCCTCAAAAAAAGAAAAGTAATAGCTGACATTGAGAAATACTAACCCAGCCATAGCCTGTGAAACAATCTTTTTTGCTGTATCATTTTATACAACCGTACTTAGATTATACCAGACACAAGTAAGGACCAAACAGCAATATTCCAGTTTGGACAAGAATGTCTTGCTGTACTTCCACAAATGCAAATTAGTCAACATCTACCTCAAAGCATTTTAAAATTTTTGTCTCTATAAACTGTATTTTCATACATGCATTACATTATATTTCAAATAGGAAAGAAGACAAGAATTTTCGCAGTTGAGCCCCAAACTGACTGAATTCCAGTGAAATCTGCACAGTTTTGCTGTAGCTGTACTTCTGGGGGTTTCTTGCTTGTATCCTACAGTACCGAGGAGCGCAACGCCCGTCTTCACCCCGCTGTGATACTGGCAGCGTAGACAGCTTATGGCTATATCTTGGAATCTATTAAGCTGGTCCAATCCAGCAGTGCAGGCAATGAAGAGATCCTAGTAAAAATCATCTGTTTAACTACTGAAGTCACAGATGAGACCTCAACACAATGCCAATGTACGATTTGCTAGCGTGCACCGCCTTCAGATCCGTTCCACTTCTGGGAATGGCCTGACACTATTTAAGCTGTCCTGTTCAACTGACATCAACCCTATCTTTTATTTCAACTCTCTTTTCTTTTTCTATATAAAATGTAAATTGCATTAATTTGGTTTTAGTTAGTTTGAGGTTGATAAATCTAAGCTTTAAACTCTTAACATCTGTGGAACCACAGTGTTTATAACAGAGCTTTTAAATTCATTATGAGAATAATATAAATCAAGTTTACACCTGCTATGTACTGAAACTCATCTCATTTCTGCTTAACAACTGAATTCAAAAGTCATGGTAGCAATATCACTGTCAAAGAAAATTGTATCTTTTTTTGGTTTTTTTCCTCAGCCTGGAATCTGCCTGTTCAAAACACGCAATGAAACTGCAGTGAATCTGCGCCCACATTTCATCTACTCTTTATGAGTGAGGCCGATACAAAAGTTTAATGCTGCTTCAAAGAAAACCATACTCCTATTCCATCTCATAACATACTCTACTCTGGGTCTAACTTTTACAGACGTGGAGAAAATTCTGAGAATATGAATGGAGAATTCTCCAAATGCTCAAAACATCGAAACAAATGGTGGCAATTTCAGATTCAGGACTGCACGCTTCTGAGTTCTGTCAATTTAAACCATCTTGGGGATTTTATGGAATACATTTAAACACCTGAACTCTGAATTTGGGGATTAACCACACTTGTCTTCAGTCTTTTCCATGAGTGATGTGGAATATAGATACTACCCTCATACCTACCGTTCAGACTGGCTGTAATACTTCCATTCCACATTCAAAGGCTCCAGATTAGAGACAGTTTCAGGTCTGCTTCTGCATTTCCCATCCATTTCACTTAACAGTGCTGTATTCATTGTAACTTAAAACATTCATCTAAAACACCATGTTCTTTAGAGATTACATCGGTGTTTGTAAAAGATGCAAGTCAAAATACTCCCTATAGTAAATTAATGGATAACTTATGTAACAGTTAAGTCCCGTGCTTTTATTAAGCAACGTCTCTAATCTGGAATGAATGTGCTGACTCAAACCCACTTGTTGACAATATGCAATGAAGTTCCCTAGAACATGGCTCTCTTGTAAGATCCAAGGGTTGTTGTTACCGGCAAAATCATAACTAATTACTAGATTTGCACAGTGACTAAACAAACTTTGAAAAAGGAATATGACAGACAAATTGCTTTGGGTAAATAAAAAAAAAAATAAAAAAATCACTATTTATGCGGGTTAGGAGCCTAACTTCCATTGATACTCAGTGGCGCTTAACCTCTAAAAACAATTGGGCTTTTTTTAAGGTGAACTCGTTCCCACTGAAAACACTTCCTGGACACAAACCCTAACCTTGCCTTAGCTGAGCCCAGCGTCATTACTCTCAGTTACGCTCTACTCGGAACACATTCTATCCATGATATGCACGTGTGGCTGACACAGCTCTAAGTGCACGATGTACGTCCTCGCATTGTGTCCGGGTCCCCCTTTCCTAAGGCTGGACTTGTTGGGATAGAGCTAGACCCGATTCAGGGCCGAGCGGCCTCATTCCACCCAGACATGACCGACTGTACTGCTTCTGCGCCGTACCCGTGGGACGCTGCCCCGAAAAGAACATTTGAGAACCTGAGCTTATATATATATGAAAACCTCCACTATTGAAAAATGCAGTACACAATGTTTTTCACAAGAAAGACTCTCTTCAACCGTGATTAATTTGTAAAACAGCTGTGTTCTGCCTGTGCATTGTATCTGACCTAATTATGGTAATGTGCATGGGATAGATTTGATTCGAGCGTCACAAACCACAGCACTGTTAATCATGTACAGTAGTGTGAATAAACAGATGAACATGTTCTGGCTATGGGCCACCTGGTAGGAATGAAATATCCGTGCTCTAACCACACGTCACCACTCACTTATGGATCTTTAATCAAAACATTTGACCCCACCTCAGATTACTTATAAACATGCAAACAGAGTCTCTTTAATAGGCTTTTTGTTCACATAAGGATGATCAGAACGCAACACTCCCCCGGGGGGTGCAGTACCAGAGAACAAGAAAAAAAAGGCACTGAATTTGTTTGACACCTGTCACCCTCACAAGTTTGGTAAGTGCAAAATTTACCTGTTAATTCTATGTTAATTGATGCCATTATTCCCCGGGGGCTGTTTAGATGAATTGGGATGTTTTCCCCCTCAACATCTTTAGAAGCAGTCATTAGAAGGAGGTACTAAGATAATGGCCTGATTTTTAAATACTGTCTTTAATAGTCCCAAACACTGTTAACTAACAAACAAATCTAACCCTCATCCCATAAAGCAGTGGATATTGCAATGAACATCTGGATGCTAGAAAAAACAGGTCTGGATACAAAATTGAACCTAAATTTCTTGATTCTAAGCAGAATTCTCAGGGGAATTATTTTTTTCTTTGTGGGACTTGATAATTATTCTCTGTTCCAGTATTGGAATAGCAACTGCAAAATTTCATAAAGTAAAAAATCTTCATGCTGTAAATTCTGAGCTCATTTTTTAAAAATCAAAACATTCATGTAAAACGATAAACGTCCTTTCAAGTGGAAAAATATTTTATTATTAAATGCAAATTAAAAAATGAGATTTTTGTTTTGATTCCATGGTTAGTGGTGTATAAGTTAAATATAGTATTATGTAACAGAAAACTTTGCTTGTGACAAATCTTTTTCCTGACAAAAACCAAATTGCTTGTTTAGTTTTCCCCAACCCTCTTCTTCAGTTTCACTAAAATTTTCAAATTTGGGTGATGTTGCCAAAAATTAGGTTCAGCAACATTGTCTAGTTCTTTTGAGCTCTTGCACATGATCAGGCAGAAATAGATACCCAGGAGATGAAAGACACGCTTTTTAATAACTGGGCCTGTGAGCAGGAGAGTTGTGAAAGATGCAGAAGGCAAATGTTGGGTGACATCGCCATTTCTGTCAGGAAAGGCGTTTCATTTGAATCAGCTTCTTCAGACATCTGCACACCCATCATATTGGGCCTATGGCTTTGCAAGAGGGTTAACGGCTACCATTAATTACCAATCTGCTCAACGCATATCGGTCAATGAAAGTGCTGATTAAGCCATAGATCAATTAAATACTCTTTGGTCACATGAGACCTAAATACTGGAAGCCAGTACCCAAAGCACGGTCAAGATGGCAAAGGCTAATCAGAAGCTAGGCAACGTGAATGGGGTTTCCTTAGGGACTAACAGCAAATGTAAGGTATTGACTCCAAGCAGCTAAATGAGTATTAGGCCTGGCCGGGGTAAAGAGCATGACTGTGTGCAGGAGGAAGCAAAGACAACATTTGTGGATGGGCAAGATTTGCTGAAAAGGCTGCCTTGCAAGCGGTGAGCATTGAAGCTGTCTTGTTTGTCTGTTTTCTAAAAACCAGTCTTACGGAGTTGCGCCAATAAACTGCATGTCATCCCATCAATTTCTCTTTCACCTAGAAGTCCTGAACTTTTCAGACTGTGAGATGACACAGTTCTGCATCCAGCTCAGTCTACGAGACTGCAGCTCACCGACACAACGCACGCAGCAGCAGCCGTGCCTTCACGTATCTGTGCCACGCTCACAACGGCCTCCAGCCATGGTACCTGTCATGTGCCGACCCTGCTTATGGGCAAGTCATTAACCACATCAACAAACTGACCCAGCTGAAAAAGCGCCTCTCTCTTAAAAGAGGGGGGGGGAAAAAAAAAGCCTTGCCCATATTGCTTATCAGTGATCTGGCTTCCCATTAATAAGTGATGCAAAAGTCCTAATCGCTTTAATTATTGTGAAGGCTACTATCCTTCAAAACAGTTTTTTCCTTCCTTCTCACATATACACACAAACTGTTAAAAACAAAACCACCCTTTTTTCCAGTATCAAGACAGCTCACATCAAGTTTCCTCTCATTGCTCATGTTTCCTGCCACGTTATACTCCTGAAAACCGGGCTGAGAACAGAATGCCAGCAGACTTGGTGACAATGGCAAACTCCCTCATTTTAGCGGCTCCCCTCCCTCCCCTCCCCCACAATACCTCCTCAGTAACACCTCAATGAGACGGCATTATGCAAAAGAGCTGTCACTGCAAAGCATTTTATTATGCTTTGCCTGATTATGCTAATTCTAACTCTATGGAGCCACTTTGCTTTCTCTCTCCCTCTTCTCTTCCCTCCTCCCCTCACTTTTCCCTGCTGCTAGCAAACCCTTTTTATTGAAATGGGGAACATGAACGCAGTTATGAAACAGAACAAATTAAACAGAACAGTTGGGATCACTTTTCTTTCACAAGACATTGCATATGCTGCAGTAACAGGGCTACAGAAAATGGCAGCTTTACCTTATGCACCGGCTGATTTTATTTTTCAACTGTTACCATTACATGCAAAGGAATACCATGACTGTCGAGTTAAGGGGCCAGATTTTCAAGAAGTCCAAAAGCCGAGGGCTGGTGCACAGGCAGGGCTGGACCTGGGCTAGACCTGGCACTGCTGACCTGACTCCAGAAAAGCGTGTAGGACCGTAACTTGAGTTAGGGGCTCTTACTCTAAAAACACAGAAGCCGTGTCTGTGCAGAGAGATAACTGAAAGGTTTCTAGTTCTGGAAGTCAAATGGTACATATGCATAGGCTCACTCCTGAGTTTTATTTGACTCATTATAGTATTGATAAACCTGACTTCAATAAAGGCCCGAATCCCAAAGATTTCTAACAGTAGGGATGCTCATACTAGCAATATGAGACTGGAGATGACAAAGTCTTGTCCATTATACCCTGAGGCCAATCACCCAGCAGAAATCTGAATCAGACAAAACCTCACAGCCATTCCACTCGTACAAATGCCACAGGCCACACACTACTCCTACAACGAAACTTAAATTTTGTAGTAAGAGAAAAAAATTGCAGAAGGGGCAAAAGATATCAAGGATCCTTGTGAGAGCAGGAGACTTGCTGATGAGGAATGGAATGCTCCAGCCTTGCCCCATGCTACAAAGGAGGACAGAATATCGCTGGCACCTGACCCTCAAGGAAATATTCCTCCTCGACTCTAAAGATGACAACTGGCTTAATCCTGAGCCCAGGTACGACATGTACGAAACAGGCAGCTGAAAAATTTTATCCTAAATTCAATTTGTGGCCCTTGCTGATTGTAAGTGCTCCAGAGGAAGGAAATCAAGCTCCCTGCAGAAGCTGTCGCGCCCCAAGGAAGGCCGGGGAAAGGTCTTTTCTTCCTGGGCTCTCTGCAGGCAATCAATAAAAACCCAAAAGGATGAGATGAAGTACAATGCAAACATGGTGCAAAGAGACAGAAACTTCGTTCCCCGACAAAGTATCTGGTAATATTAATGCATTAGGTATCTGAGGGTTTATATCAGAAGCGTAATTATTTCTCTCCAGGAACTCTCCTGTTGTGGAAAAAAATCTTGTATAAAATTATAAATCTTAAAAAACTCTCTTAGGATCCAGTAGTAGAACTGTCCTTCTCCAGTCTGTTCTACAACTTCACGCTGGGAGATCTCCTACATGCCATCCTGACTTCTAGCCCAAGTGGAAGGGAAAAAGCAAATCACAAAATCAGGTTCTGAAGTGCCAAGACAAGATCGGTGCTGGAGATGAGGGAGAAACAAAGATCCCTGCTAACTCTCTTAGCAAGAGCCACTCAAGGTCTGCTCTTCGTTGACTGCGTTCCCATCAAAGGTCCCTGTTCCACCAGTGGCTGTAGGACTGACACGTTGCTCCCACAAATACCAAGGCAGCTGTGCAAGACATCTACAGGAGATGTGTCGGCCCTCATCTCTGTGGGGAATTTGTAACTCCTCCGGGAGCTTCTCAGCTAGGTAAATTTGGTACAGATCGCACAATCCTTATTTAATGGCTGCAATTTTTATGCTCAGCACATGGCAACCTCTTCCTCAGGAAAGGAATTTCTCCACTTCCTATACTATCAGCCCCTATTCTTCATGCAGTGAAACCAAACATTCTTAGCATTCTCATTTGTTTGTGAAGAGTATTTTTCTCATATTGTCCTCTAACGCTTACAGGCTTTCAAGTCATGACTGCAAAATTAATGATAAACAGCCCGCACCTAAGTAAATATTCACCGCCGTAAGAGACCTCCAACTTAGCAAGTCTGATGTCATTCCATATTGGCCTTCATTGACCGCTGCATTTTGTGGCCGCTGCCTGGTAAGTCTGTCAAGCTGGATGCCCAGTACTCCAGTAACTCTGAAGATAATAAATTTATCCCCTTACTTTTAAAAGGTCCTATTGTTTGATTCATGCATGAAAATCATAAATACAGTACCTTTTAAATAAATAAAATAAGCCTTAGTATTGAAAAGTAGTGACAAGAAAAGATGGATGAGTGGAAAATGCTTTCTTTTATGAATGGTGCGTGAATTCATTGTTCAGCAGATCTATTTTCATGCTTGTACTGCAACAGCCCAACTACTTGCAAAAACCATACATTTTGATCTCGGCACTTCTGTTAATGAGATTCGTAGCAGCTCAAAGGAGACAACACAGAGAATGACAGGAGCTGGCAAGACAAGCACAGATGTGGTCAGGGATAAGAATTAGTAACTGGAAAAGTCTAGGTTACTTTTTTTCCTGAGGACTGAATATCAGGAGTCTGTATATACTCCATAAGACACTTCCTTTCCAGGGTTAGAAATAAAACGAAACCATGGCATTGACCAGAAAAGGACTGATGTCTAACAGTACCACTTACTGCTTCAGAGATCAGAAACTTCTTCACTCTTTCTACTTGTAACCCGCAAATTCTCTGTATGCAAGGCTTTCTTGTGGTCGACAGTGACACTTTAGCCATTCGTTTGTCACCTGCCTAATTCCACTACTCAGCCTGCAAAATGTGAACTTCTGACACGCAGGGGTGGGGATGGGAGAAGCCCTTCACATTTGAAATACCCAACAGCTAATTCCCAACGCCACCGAGAGCACATCATCAGTGTGAGCTGACAGTACAATGAGCTCAGCAAAACTTTCAGTGGACTTTAACTTTTTTAGGAATTTTGGAGCCGGTCTCCACATCTACCGTAATAGGAAGAACATGAGGCCACACACGCATACAGCATGAGTAGTCCCAGCATACAGACAGACCCCCTTAGCACCCCCCAGCTTCTCTTACTAAGGGCACTTGTACTTTATTGCTGACCCATAGATGTCTCCGAGTCCTGTCTCAGAGCTGGAAGACATTCTCTGAATCATCACATTACATTTTGAATGTTCACTGAAATTCCAAATTTTCTTTACTAACATTTTTCAACTGCTCTAGAAAGAGAATGATCCTCTGTATGCCAGAACTCCAGCTGTGGCAACACCTTTTTGTCTGTGGCTTTGGCTTAATTACTTCCTCTGGCTTAACTGGATCTCCCATCCCATGTTTTATCTCCATCATTATTTAAGGATGGCTTAAAATCTGAATCTATACTGTAAGGTCAAGATTTCCTTCTACTTTGATAGATGTTGATAATTTCTTTGATCCTACAGCACATCAGCACCATGGGTTACCAGTTTTGCAGATCTTTCTAAGGAACACATCTGAAGATCAGAGCTTTTTCTTCCTCTGAGACAGACGTCAGCTATATGTTGGAACAGAAACCTGCTTTTCTGCTACTCAGATTTCTCTGGGGGTGAAGAGGAAAAGGTATTTCTGAAAGCTCATTTAATAAACTTAATGTTTCAAAAGTACCTAAAGACACAATGGAAAAAATAATTTCTTTGCAATCCTAACAGTGTTAAATATCATTATATAAATCACTTTTATAACAGCGATGCCTCATTCTGAGCATCCAGTGACACAAAAGAGGCAGTCCATTGCAAAAAATAAAAAAAAAAGAAGTTACATTGAACATAAAGAAGATTCAGGAGCAATACCCAAAATTTCCAGTGTTTTGTGATCATGTTTGATATTCCTAATTAACTGTGATAAATGCCCTCTAACAGTCTCTTCCCATTTCCAAAGCCTGCCTGACTCAGAACATATGGAAAACCCAGCCCATGTAACTGGAGGATGGTACTTAACAGATTTTTTTTTTCAAAAACCTGTCTGAGGGTTGTCTTTTTTCCTATCTCTACTATAACAGAACGGTAAGCAGAAAAAACTAAAACACTGGTAATGATTACAGTGTTTCCAATGCCATCCTGAGGCATGAAACAGTACATCTGCATTTTCTGGAGTGCCTCTTGCCCATTACATCAGATTTATAGAGGGTCCCTGTCTGTTCCTATTTCTTAAAGAGAAAAAGAATTCTAAGTGTTCTTTAAAGGAATTTCCAATTCATATTCTTTTAACAGCTATCCTCCCCCAGCCTTGGGAAAGTAACTAAATCCAAAAAGAGTCTGAATTTACACATGCAAGCTTTCAAACCCCTTTTGCCTTTTCCTTCATTTAATTCCATTCTGCTTGTAAAGACACCATATTTTTAAAGCCTCCATCAACTGAGTCTTACAATGTTAACAGCATCCCTTTTTGGGCCATTATGTGTTGATCTTTGCTTCACACACCGAGCACCGAGGCACAAGGTATCTGTGCAAGGTTCTCAGAGGCATAAAGGATTCAGAGAGCTGAATGGAAGTTGACCACAACTGACTCAGTCTGGTTCTTACCTAGGAATGAGATGGGTGGGGTGGGGTGGGCTTGGGTTTTGTTTTTTCCCTTTGGTTGGTTGGTTTTTAAAGGTGGCTGGAATAACACACATCTAGCTTAGAAACAACTACCTGTAGCACTAAGTCAGTTAACCAAAATGGCACGCACAAAACCCCGACCTGGAAAAGAAACGCAACCACAAAGGACATGAAAGAATCCTAATAATCCACAGCTGCATATATCCACCAAATATATGCTTAAGACTTATTTTTTAATTAGCAACTAAAAGAATTAAAATATCTGAGACACCTAAATCCTACAATCTCTCTCACCAAATACTGGAGGACTTCGGCCTCTGCACTTCACTGTAGGATAATGCATTGGCTGTAGTCACTTCTGCCCTAGAACAGCAGCTGCTGAGATAATATCGTACTTATTTTATTCATGTTATTCATTGCCCTTAGACTTTAAGCTGTTTTAGAGCTGTGAAAACAGGATGTTAAACATTATCTGTCTGACAGAACACAAATTTCACACTTTTTTCTGCCCTGTATAAAGGACTTCACATCAAGAAAAGGAAAACAAAGACCGTGTCCTCTACTAGTTGAGTTGAGGTGGCTTTGACTAAAGGGTGGCCTTTATGGACAGAGCAGCGACAGGCTCCTGGAGTCAGTTCTTGCACCCCCGAGAGCTGTAAGAGGGATGGCAAATTCTGGAGAACGAGCAGGAACAAAAGACCGGAGAAGGGAAAAAGCAGGCACTAGGCCCTTGCTGCTAACACATTTTGTTGTGCAGCCCCACATTCTTCTTAAATCTAAATGAGTCACTTCAGACCAAGTTTTGAACTCTGTTTGGTGTTCAATGCGGATTAAAGAGAAATCTGAGTCAAGAGTTAGTCTTAATTATAACTTAAAGCTAATTGGTACATACATAAATAATGAATCTACTGTGAAGGAGGAACACTCCTATTGCACTGACTACCTGGCTACAGCCGCTGCCGGGAAGCAGAGCATCACATTCTTTTAAGGACCAATTACCAGCTCCCCCAGTTCTCACTGAAATAATTTTAAAAATCTTGCCTGGGTGCTCTCTGTATGCTCAAGTCCCCTCAGTTTTGCTGTTGGTAAGCAATTTCAGGTCCTGGGTTATTTTTATGTTCTGTGATTCAATCTGAAGTAGAACCCTGAAATGCTAATATAATACAAGCAATAATTTCACACCCACCCCCCCCACACACACCCGTAAATGATACGGTCTCAGTAAAATAAATATCTTCCTTTTTTTGTTGTTGTCATACATATTATTCTACCATATTCTACTTAAGATAGATGTTTTTGTGTTGTTTTGTACTCTGAATTTGTAAATGGTCATCCTTTTAGTGATATTTTCCTGATAACGGAATGACAGAACAAAAAAAAAGAATATGCAATGAAGGTAACAGAATATGAACATAAGAGATAGAGGTAGGTGCAAAAATGATGGTCTAACCAATATCTACAGTCAGCAATGAAGAATTCTATCTGTAATGCATTTTAGTTGGCAAACACGTTAACTTGCTTTTCTAGCTTCTGAAATCTAACCTGTTTATCATTTTAACAGCAGAAGAGCTTTCTCAATCATACACCTGGGACACTACATGCAAACGATGATTTATATTCAGCAAAGATGAGTTGCTATAACACTGAAGTGCCAGTTTAAGGGCAGCTGCTATGGAAATAAAAGAAAGTTTTGCGTCTCTTCATCAAAGGATGCAAATAAAGCTAAAAATATCCAACAGGTATTGGCTTCAGCTTCAAAATAAGCAAGCGCTCCCTCTGAAGCAAGGACAGGCAGGTAATCGATTCCCTTCCACATAAATTCCTTTCACAGAATTCCCTACTCGACTATTACTGTTCCTCTACTCACTTCAAATGGAATATTGGTTCCGTTAAAACCAACAAAAAAACCTTCTTGGACACATGATTTCACTTCGTCTGTGGCTTCTGCATACCCAGGAAACACGCGTAGGTAATACTTTCAGAGGAAAAGCAGCTTCTCTTTGGCATCCTGACAGAAGAGTAGGAAGAAAGTACGACGAGGGAGGTAAACAACCACCACTGAAAAGCAAAATCTCAGCTACAGCGTAATGAGAGACAGCACGTGAGGCAAGGTACCTCGGTACTCATTAGCGCAACCTCGTTGGCAGCTTAACTTGTACAAGGTCTAACTTCTCTAACAAGGCTAGGATCATCGCAGTCACCGATCTAGTGAAAGCGGTTGCCTCATGTCAGCAAACGTAAAGGCAAACAAATCAGTAGCCAAACACCAATGCACGTGCGCATACACATATCCAAAAGTGCTCAGATAACAGAATCAGCGACGTTTATTTCAACAGACTCCCCAAATAACATACCATCTAGAACAGAGGTGACACCAGAGAGTCACAAAAGTGTTTGGGTCGGAAGGGTCCCCTGGAGATGACCTAGCCCAGCCCCCCTGCTGAAGCAGGGTCAGGCAGAGTACCTACGAGGAAAACATCTGCTCCGCTACACCCAGGAAATAGTTATCCAGAATACAGACCATCAAAACCAGTCTGAGCAACACAAGCGTTTAGCCTCGCTCCTGTCGCTCTTTCTCCACAAACAAAATACATCAGTCTTGCAGTGTATTCCAATTCTTAATAAACTCTTCCTGCCTTGGACGAAAACAGAATGGATTTTAGCAATAACTGTGTCTCTGAGAAAATGCGCTCTTGCCAGCAGCTCCCTCCTATTTACATCAGGAGGGTTCAAGCTTGAGTTCTTCTATTGATGAGAGAGGTGATCTCTCAGGCAAATCTCAAGCCACTCAAGACCTTAGAGGTCAAAATCAACACCCTAGGTTTAACTGGAAATAAGGCAATCATTTCTGATCTCAGAATATCAATGCTGTATGACAGAACGGGGATATGGCACGTAACAGGCAGGACTATGTCCTGCCTTTGCTCGGTGAAGTCCCAGGGGCTAGAGCCCACAGAGAGGGACAGAGCTAACGTGGGAACGAGCACAGCACCAGCCACAGCCCCCTCAAACCTCCAGGTCAAGGTCACAGCTAGTGTGAACAGCCATGGCTCTATTAAGGTAAATCCAGCTATGTGAAACTGTCCTACCTATGCGAATTATTGTTGTTTTTTAGTAATGCCAAGGAGTACCTATTCTAACATATCTCAGTGTCCTTTAACAATATTTACAGAAGGGAAAGACTTAATATAAAACACAGTTTTCAGGTTTTGAAAATCAAGAGGAATCAATCTCACCAGATATAAGTGTCAATCCTTTACAGTTTTAAATAGAATGAAACTCATGCTTTGCTTCCTGTCTCTCCCCATCATAGTATTCAACTTATATCAGTAAAACGTCAAACTCTACCCCCTGAAGCACCAGAAGCACCAGCTAAAATTAAATGCATTTCTAATTATGGCTGATTGAAAAATTGAATTTTTGCTGTGTAGAGAATTCATTTTTTTTTGCATTTCTTATTGTTCCAAACAAAAAAAAAAAAAAAAAAAGAAAACATTCGATAGAACGAGAAGTTCAGCAAAAATCTATGGAAAAATGCCAGAAGTATTTCAGGTGAAGTCAGTCCCTGATAGAGTCTGTGGTTCAGGAAATGCTGCACCTCCACGTTCTCTGGTGGGCCCGTTCTGCAGCTGGACTTTATCCCAACCATGACTCAAGAACTCTGTAGCCCATTTTGAAATGAAACATTTTATTCATACTTCAGAAGCCCAAAACTTTCATTTCCCTCAGAGGAAATAAAGTATTTTGTGATAAGATGTTTCATTTGAACATTTTTACCAGTCCTTGTTCTTATACTTTGTAAAATGAATTATCTTTTCTATACTATTCAAGTAGGTCAGTGACAACAAATACACCTCTCACCTCGCCCCACCAGCAAGGAGGTTGGAGGGGCACAAGGAGCTGGGAGGGGACACAGCCGGGACAGCTGACCCCGATGACCCCAGGGATATCCCATACCGTATGACGTCATGCCCAGCATACGCAGCTGGGGGAGGAAGGAGGAAGGGGGGGACGTTGGGAGTGATGCCGTTTGTCTTCCCAAGTCACCGGTACGCGTGATGGAGCCCTGCTGTCCCGGAGATGGCTGAACACCGGCCTGCCCATGGGAGTGGGGAATGAATTCCTTGGTTTGCTTTGCCTGCGTGCGTGGCTTTTCCTTTCCCTATTAAACTGTCTTTATCTCAGCCCAGGGGTGTTCTCCCTTTTACCCTTCTGATTCTCTCCCCCATCCCGACGCAGGGGGAGTGAGCCAGCACCTGTGTGGGGCTTAGTTGCCAGCTGGGGTTAAACCATGACACTTATAAACACTCCTTAAGCCCAAAGGTGCCATCTAATTCACAGATTTATCAGTCTAATAAGAAAACTGAAAAGACACAACTCTGATGCTTGCCGTTGCCTTTTCTCTGTTGAAGTAAATAAGCCTTCTCTGCATACACATGCTGGTGAGTTCTGCTACACCTGATCATCACAGAAAAAAGGCCATGCAGGCCAACGGTCACGGCTGTCGTGGCCGTCTTTAGTACCCGCCGGCCATCTCCCAACATCCCCTCTTACTGATCTGGTGATAAAACTTGCTTTACAAGCTGATTTCTAGGGAACTGAAGTATGCCTTTAAGTCTCGCATCAATTCCATGGTGTAAAAGAGCCTGAGGGAAGGAAAATCTCCACAAGACTATTTAGGGGCAGCAAGTTACAGACTAATTGGAAGAAGCAAGACAAGCCCCAGTATAGATTTCTCCCTAGCTAGACTTATTTTTCAATGTAAAGATAAAATATTAAATTAAAACAGTGACTCAATGATTTTAAACTATTACAAAATTAGGTTCTGAAAGTTAATTATATCTGTGGTCTTGAAGCTTGAATTCCACGTGCTTGGCACCTAGCATATAGAACACAGTCGTCTTCTGTTGTAAGAGCTCAACACAAAACTTGTAAGCCTGTCCTTAAGAAATCCTCCAATCATAATCTGCAATAAGATAACAAAGCAAATAAAGCAATCTTGTTTTCACAACTCCCTGTTAACACTGAACCTTCCACAAATGACAGCTTGGTACTCAAAAACAGAGCTATGCCTTCATTTGTTATGACAATGACTCTATTAGCTTGAAGTGATTTAAGATCTCTTTGCCGAGTTCCATCCTTTAACTAACATGACCTTCCAGAGCTGCTGATCAGCTACCTTCCCACTTGGCCAGCAGACTACTCTCATGAACTTTTGATCAACTAAGGTCTTTAGGATAGTTAAAGAAACCAAAACACATCAAATGAAAGTTTAAACGCCAAAAGAAGAGAACCTTGATTAAATATGCCCTTCAAAGCACAGAAGACCATTGAAGCTATGTCTTCCTTCACCTTCTGCAGTAGAATTTCTTGTACGTTTCCTCAGCCTACTTAATGAAATCCATTTGTTGACTCATGCAAGAAAATAAGGTGATTGTATTCTCTCAACTATGCTGAATTTTGAGCAAGGTGTAAAAGCAGTTTGACCCAATCTATGAAATGCAACAATAATATCAATAGCACTGCACTCTTAGGAAAAAGAATACAATCTCTCCTTGTGCCAAAGCATTCTGTTAGAAAAAATTATGTACCTGTTAAAAGGAACATAAAATTACAGCTCTTCCTCCTTTCAGCTGCCTATCCCTTCACCTTCTACTCTATTAAGTTTTTTAAAGCTCCTTATTGCATGGGTGCCTTGCAAAGAGGGATGGCCCACTCGTTTAGGAACAAGCCTTGACTTCCAAGACTGCTGTTCAATTCTGTGCTGTACCCCAGCACCACTAAAACTCTGGGAAAATAACCCTCCTTTAGCTGGCTCTCATCATCCCATTGACACCAACCCAAACTGGATACTGAGACACCCCTCCAGATTCATCCCTTATTTTTCCTGTACTTCAGTTGATCAGAGCCACACAAATAAACGAACAAATACACGAATATGATTACCTTCACCCCTTTTTTCCATGAAATTCAGTGTAACCACAAATTTTCATCAAAAGCACAAGTTTTAAAGTACCCCTTATTAGTATCCATGCCAGATGCATATAATAGTGAATTTCCTATGTACAAAAAGAAATAAGCATGATTATTGTCATCTCATAGCCAGAGAAATTTAAAAGCATCCATTTCTTTAATTTAGCTTTGTCAGAATAAGCCCTTGATAATATTCCCGTGATCATTTTGGGACTACTTTTGTAACTGGAAGAAACAAATCGTGCCTACGCATACTTGTGTATATAAGAATACATGGAGGTTTTTTCTTGTTACTAATTAGAAGACGCTTGGATTTGATAGCTACAAGAACCAGTAAGGAGGACAAAACTATGACAAAGCAAATTTAGGTTTAGACAAGCCTAGATAGTCTATGCAAAAGACAGGAACAGGCCTCAGATCTCCTCAAATATCCTATTTCCTGGGAAATTTGGCACCAGGCTATAAATTGTGCTTAATCCTAAAAATATTTATCAGTTGACCAATCGTCTGTTAGTCTTCAGTTGCCAAGGCAACAGGCATTGATGAACGTCTCTTTCAGCCACACCATGCCAAACCACCTGTAACGGAAACGCAGGAGAGCAGCCAGCCAGAGCTCTTCCTCATCGGCCCGGCGTACGCGTTGGGGCAGAGCAGTGACCCGACGGCTTTCATTACTACCCCGGTACCACGCAGGGCATCTCCCTCGATAGAGCCCACTCCCCTCACAATGAGGTACACTGTTTTCAGCTGGGGCTTCCAGTACATCAGCTCTTCCTATCAAAAGGCACATGAGTTGACGCCTCTATCTGAGCGCTCATCCCTTGTAGTCAAATCATACTCTTTGGCCACTAAACAGCGAGTTTTCCACCCACAACCCTCACAAGAAATTGGTGATGGACAAAAGATGCCCTGGCTTCTAATTATGTGATTCCAGATGTCATTCCTTCAACTTGGGAAAGGAAACTACCCAGGCACAGACTTCTGACCCATCATCACTTAACAGAGTCATTTACTTCTTGCCAAGATTCACGCATGAGAGCTACTTTGAAGATTAATTAATACCTTTTTCTTTGAAATTCTTTGAAGATCAGACAGCTAACTACACCTGTATGGAGCGAGCATGAAATCTGCAATCAGATCAGACACATTTATTTCCAAGGCATGTATGCCCTTTCTTTTATTTTCTCAATAAAATCTTTTTATACTTTTTTTAAACGGAACACTATTAAAATCAGTCAGTGTCAAACTACAAGGAACAATTCTGGAAAGTATGTTCCAGGCAGATATTTATAAATTCACTGCATTTGACAAGAAAGTGGCATTTTTTGATACTCACTGCAAAGAACGCAAAAAACACCTAGTTGCTGTGGTTACCCTAACGATGCTATGCCCACCGTAATAATCCCCCGAGCTTTCACAGACTAACATTCTGCGTTTGAACCATATTTGTATTTTCACCTCCTCTTCTTTAAAATAGAGTAGAAAAAATGACAAGAGGAAGAAATGAGAGACTTCCTTGCAGATCTATTACCCTTAGCCTTCCGCTCCATCTGCATCCAACACAGAAAATTAAAGTGGTAATTTTTAGTGTATGGCTTTGAACAGCAGACCAAAATCAGAGCAACTGTTAACAAAAAGTGTGAATATGGCAGACGGGAGAGGAGGCCCCATAAGGAATACATATGTAGTGGCATTTTCCATAACGGGACAACCCTGCTTGACACAAAAGAACTACCATGGTATTTAAGAGTCAGGGCGTTTCAGCTCCACCATACAAATGCAGACAGATCAGCTGAGGTCACAAGAAACTCTACAGCACAGCAAGAAGATGAAAAATAATTTACCAAACAAGAAAGTCATCTTTTTCATCATGCTCTCAGACTGGCTTAGACGTGAAGAATGACATTTTATATCTGTGCATATTTTTAAAACATTACCTATAACATTTTTAGGTATTCTCATTCAGTCCTCTTTAAAGCAAGGAAATCTCAACCTATGGACATCTCATGACAATGACTTCTGCAGAAAAAAAAGTATTTTTTTCTGATTTTTTTTTTCATTTTCTACCTTTTAGTTTCACTATCTTCTAATTTTTGAGTAATGACACAGAAGAGAAGCTACAAAAAACTATTCTCCAAATCAGTCATTACTGAGAATACTTTAATCGTGCTTCATCTTAGTCATCTTTTTTCTAAGATTAAACACTTCCATCTCACTCGTGCTCCGAAAGATGCTGGGAAAGCAGCAACAATTAAATAGCAAATATGAATACAGAGATATTTGCAAAAGAAGTACTGACAGATTATACTTCGCTCCTGGTATGTATATGTGTGTGTATCACTGCATACTGCTAAATGGTAAGGCTTCTCAAGGGAGCACTTCAAAAATTGGTAAGCAGAACTGCTTTGGGACGTCCAGGCACATTGCCACATCGGCTATTTGCAAACAGCTTGTAAAAGCAGAGGCAAGCCATCTCAACACAGAAGAGCAACTTAGGGCCTGGAAAACACAGGGGCCCTATCTGAATAGTCCCCTCTGTTCCAAAAGCAATGTGCCTGCAGCGCGAATGCCGCCATCTTCACGCCTCCTGACACCCCCATGTCAAGACAGTGAACATTGACCTATTTCAGAGATAACAAAACCTGAGATTTTGGGGACTTAGGCAGCTATGTGACATTGTGATAAGTTGTAATGACCTAATTAAGAGAAAAGGCATTGTCTAAGGGAAGGGATTTCAAGAAACCTACATCTAATTCCAATACAGCACACAGAATGGATTTACTCTACACGCTCCATGATCGTGGGCCAATCCTTTATCCCTCCCCACCGTATCCCTTTCCCTTTCCCCATTTTGTTCCTCCTCTTCACAGCAACCCACGTTCAGGTCAACGCGTGCAGACGTGCAGCACCTTGCACAATGTGGGCTGACACTCGCTGGGCCTCGAGGTGCTGCTACCAAACAAGTCGTGGTCACAAACCCACGTCAAATGGCTAAGGGGATCGATTACAGAGAAGATGAAGGATACCTTTTACTAATATTATGGCAAAGGTGAGATCAATTACTACCACAACACTTGGCAATATTTTGCAAACAAATTCACAACAGTAAGGCAAAAAAGCAAAATTTGCTGGGTAATTTATTCACAACGAATAATTCCTCCAGCTCTAATAGTAATACATAATTACATACTATGATGGAGTATTATGTATTAGTTGGGGGTACTAATTAGTTAATGTTTGTACAGCTTCTTGAAGATGTAATGTGCTTAAGCATTATTATTAACAAAGTGGAGCATTCAGTTTTAAATTATTTTTACCACAACTCAGAGCAGTATAAAAACTTTCAAAGAGCTGTGATCAGTTGAACATGGTATCTCCTGATCCTTTGTCATGAAGCAAAATTCACAGCACAAATTAGGTACTAGCAGAAAGCATTAACAGCTCCCTGTTGCTGAGTAGATTAAAAGTGAGACAATTTATTGCCATTTTAAAGGATCCTTCTTTGAAATAGAGCCATGACTTTACCTGGCACGCACGAGATTGCGCCAGCTAAAGCTCATCAGGTAAGATCAGACAGACTCTTGATTTGACAGAATACCAGAAGTTTCCACGGGCTTCAGAGAGTTCGGGTAGATGCTCCGTACCTCTGATAACCAGGCTGCTAAAGTAAGGAAGCCATACAGGTGTCTTACATTGGTATTACTTAGATTAGCAAAGTCAAAAGCCACTAGATATACCCGTACGTGCCCAAGCCTGATCACCTTACTGCTCAATTAGCGCAGAAAGAAGAAAACAAACCAAAAAACTATTTGATATTGAAAACTTTAAAATCCACTTCTGGGACTCAGAAAGAAAAAACTCTGAGGAAGTGCAGCATTACCATTAAGAAGGGCTTTTAATTTAATAAAATCTCCACTATACACAAGGCAAATGTAACTTATCCATAAACATCACAGGTTAATATGCTCCAAACCACCATGCCAGATAGCTCATTGCTTTTATTTTTCCCCCAGTTACAGAGACAAGAAGTAAAGCGAGTGGAAATTTTCAATGTCCGAGTAGCCCACTACCATTGGGAAGGCGGTATATTGGTATTTGTAGCTGTCAAACTCAGTCCAAAGGACACTAACGCAGGCACATACGCCTGCATTTTTATGCTAAAAGAAGCAAGCATTATTTTTCATGAGGAGTTTATCAAAAATAATCTAGTTTTCTTTCAAAATGTTCAACATTTGCATCTTTTAATAGTTCTGGGCCCTAGGTAAATGATCCATGGAAGAGAACATACCGCACATCCGTTTTAGGCAAGATCCACAGGAAGCCCGTGTCAGTTTTCATCTGCAAAGGCCAAGCACTTTGGCTTTTGCCTCTGGAACTTCTCCAGGAGCATCCCACACTAAAAATCGCTGGGACTGAGGAGTCTGGATCTCACAGGTGCCTTTGCCACATGTCAGTAACTATTCACGGCTCCAGGAAACATTTAATAAAGACAGTTGTTACACTTAGCTTGTTTGTTAAAGCTATCTAGCGTGGTTTCATAAAGGGTTTGGCCTCCATTTATGAAGTCAGAGAGGAGATTCATTACACAGCTTGCAATCACACTCAGTTCCTGACAGTCTATTTGTGTACACACATTTCTCTTGACAGATGCTAAAATGAATGTCTCCTAAATCAAGCGCAGTGTGAAAAAGAAAATCAAATATTTTATGTTTAGATGAGTCATTGCTATTAATCCCCTGTATCTGGATTCCTCTGGGAATCTAACTCCACAATCTTATCCCAGTATATTTTTTTAAAACCTACGTGAAACTAACACAATCGAGTGGCGGGCTGTGCTACTGCACAACTCCCTTTGTGAGTCCAAGTTCAGATACCAACAGGCACACACAGGCACCGTGGGTCTAACTGACAGCGTAGGGATGCATTAGCACGCCTGGTGCGGAGCTCTTCAGCTTACACTACGCAAACAATGAGTAATGGCTAAGGAGCTCTTGCGTGAAGAAAGAGATGAGCTGGCACATTTTTCAAGGCCAAATTAAGAATTTAGAAAATTGCGCTTGCGTATGTTTGCAGCAAATGCATTCATTTTCCCCCTAGATTTTTCATTGATACGTTATAGCCATTGATGCAACTTCTATTAATTCAGCAATATCACAGCCACTATATGCTTAATTCAGTGCTGTAGCACCTTAGCTGAGCTAAAATTCATTGATGAGCATGAAACATCATTCTAATGATTGAATGATTCAAGTGACATCACGTTCTCACCAGGACATAATTATCAGCAAACTCTTGCATCTCCAACTGAACAGCCTCCTCCATACCTAACTTTGTTTCTTCCCCAGTCAGATGCCCAGACGCCGTACCGACCGTTGTAAAGCCGCTGCAACGACAGCTTCCCAGCCCCCATGCTGCCCACCAGGACCAAAGCTGTCACAAGAGCGGT
>NW_009633985.1:67102-96012 GCF_000690535.1 Cariama cristata
TACAGCTGTGGAGCAGGTATGGAAAAATCTGAGTCAAGTGTAGGATCCGGGCAGGTATCTGTGTATGCCAAGAGCCTGGATCAATACCCTGTGCTCAAGTACCCCTGTTCATTTTAGCTATTAGGTCATAGGCCACCACTATTAACTTCGGCATCAAAATTACTTCATCTTGAACAATTCCTTTACCCTTACTTGGGTTCATTTGTGAGCAAACTCCACTTCATAAAAAATCAGGCAGACAGACAGCACAGCCTAGCACAGCGCCTGTATACACGTTCATATATGAATTCATACATACCTGGCCATACTGCCATCACAGTTTATTGTAATCTCTTTCATCAAGTTGCATCGTTTAATTGGTGAGCACACAACCTCGCACTCCTCGCTATCCCTCAAGAAAAGCCCTGCCTTCTGAAGAAAGCCAGCGCTACCACCCCGACCGGGGAACAGATGTGTGAGCCTGTAGAGATCCCACAGAAGTTGCGTGGGAGAGCAGAGACCTGAACTAGGCAGACTCCAAAAGTCCTAAACTATTTCTATGAAAATTTGATCCTCCTTCTCTATATGCACATAGTAAGGCTAAGATCAGTAATCTCTATCAGGGATTATAACACAAAATTAATTAGCTGTTTAATTACTTATCATTTTAGGAGCAAAATCACTACAGAATCCTACACAAACATACAGACTTCATTCTGCAAGGAGCCAGATCAGATGATACCCACTGTGAGCCACAGTTGCCTGCTTCCTAAATTAAATAGGAAAAATCCAGAGCATCTGTAAGTAGGTTTCTTTCATTGGCCTTATGAAAATTTCTCTGGGCACTTAAGCCAGAAACACCCATCTTCAAATACAATAAGAAAACATCCCTCAGACATTAACAGTGACAAGGTTGAAGGTAATTCTGAAGTAAAAAGCAGACAACGCAAAGATGATGAATAAGAAAAAAGAGATAGAGCAGAGCTGGAAGAATCTCTGCTCTTCTAAAAATGGTGACAAAGGCTGCACAGTAACAGTGTGAGCACTGCGCTGAGCAATTCCTCCTTGCTGAAATGAAGGACTGTACCTCATGGCATCCAATCAAATGATGTTTCTGATCTTCATTTGGCAGTTTTATTCGCAAAGTTTGTTAAAATGTAGAAAAATATACTGATATGTAAGCAATTCTAGTAATAATGATTCACGCTCAAGGAAGTCTAAATATAAACCATTTGGAAACCACATGACAAAATGCCATTATTGTTTATAAGTGAGTACTGCTTCCCTCTCAGTTACAGTGGCAACAAAAAGACAGGACCATTACTTCAAGATGAGATGACAGTTTCTAAAATACAAACGTTGGGAGAATACAGTGCAGATAAACATCCGCAGCAGAAATGCCGAAACAAGTTCCAACCGTAGAAGTCCAACAAAAAGATTCCTTCAGGGAGCCAAACCAGGAGGGTTCTGTTCCCTGGCCATTTTTACAGACACTACCTTTTTTTTTTTTTTTCATTCTCTCACAATGGTCTCACAACAAAATCACTCTCCTCTAATTTAGTCTCTATTCCAATTTTCCTCCCCCAAAGTACTGCAATTCTTTGACTTTCAGTCCTACAAGAGCAGTTCTTTTGAAAATTGAGATGCTTTAATCACTGCAGGAACACACCAATTTTGAGGTTGCCCTCTACCACTTTCTTGCAGTAGTTTCACCTGTCAAATTGGTTAGAAATAACATCCAGGTCATGCTAATAACTAGTTAAATATATGTATGCAGATGCTGTAACAACAGTGTGCAGTCCACATCAATACTCTCTTGATGATTCAGCTGACGTAAAGACAGACTTTGCAGGAGCCAGGCCTAATTCTAGCACATAAAGTACAGTAAGGTCAATAAAACATGCACACATGATTGTCTGGAAGCGTATTGCCTTCCTTTCGCCAAGAAATCTTTCATTAAAGCTTTAATAGCACAGTCATCCATATAGAAATAACTGATTTATTTTTTTTTAAATCCTTGGTTAAAAGTTGATGCCCTCTAGCCAAGAATCAAGTGCAGCATGTCACCTCTGATAGTATCTATTAGTATTACGAATACTTTCGTGGTTTCCTAGTAGCACTTGTTCACACTTGGCTAAATCAATAAGCAATTTCCCCATACGTACGTAATATACAGTAGTCGTGACAGGAACCAGATGGCTTATTCTATCTGCAATTGAGTTTAGTATTTTACCAAAATAAGAAGAATAAACAGAATGAATTTTATAGAGAGACCAAAAATACCCTTTGCTTAATTCCTCTTGCGCTACCTACCACAGCAACAATAAAACCAATAGTAAGACCAGCATAACAAGGTCGTGGAGAATTAGAGACTTGCCCGGCACCGTCATTGCACTGCACGCTGCAAACACAGAACAGCACAAGACCAGCGGACGTGCAGCGCCCGCTGAAAAAGCCAAACCTCCTGCGCAGAGCATGGCGGTGGGTAGAGATCAAGGCCTCGGCCCGGGCCAGCCAGGGGTGTGGGGGCCCACCGGCTATCTTAACCGCAGGGTGACTGTAAGGTCTAATTCTTAATTTTCTCAAGGGACAAAATTCCTGCAAAGGCTAATGCAAGACCGCACACAGTTGAAATCACAGATGTCCGTACTTAGGTTTCCCTTGCACAAAAGGCAGCTCACTGCAGTTCAGCCCTCTGCCAACTGCAGCTGACTCCGTACGTAACAGGGAGAAATCGATGTATTTAGTTTGTATACGAAGCGAAACAAAACCACATGGAACTCAGAAAGCACCTGGCAGACTGGTAGACCGAGTTTTTGCTATCTCCTGCTTATACAGGTCCTTCCAAGGACCAGGATCAACCTATTGCACAAACTTAGGGCCTGAACCCTGGCAGCTCCCATGTTTCAAGCAAGTCTCAAAACATTCTGAAAACCAGATTCACTTTCCTACTAGGTATGCGTTGTAACTCCTAAAACACGCAAGGGAACATTCATGTTAATTATTGAAAATCCACATAAACACCACTTTTATTTTTAGATTGGCTTTAAATCTTTTCATTAAGCATTAAGGAAAATGAGAGTTGTTCAACTAAAATTTATCAGCCATTAATTAGAAGAAGAAAGGTCAAAGCTCATCACACAATTAAAAAAAAAAAACAAACAAACCGAAAAAAAAAACGGCCCAGGCCCATAAAAGTCATGGGAGGACAGAAAAAAGGGGGAATATTGATAAGGAAGTTTTTTATCTCTTCTTTTCTCGTTAATTTTTCTTTAAATAACTTTGATAGCCCCCTTGTTCAAGAGCTTGTTAGTTTGGTTTCCCTTGTGCCTTTTTCTAATCCTGTTCAGGCAGTCCCAGCATATGAGAGCGCTAAATGACTCCTGTTTCTTAGCCATCTGGTTCTAGAAAGCATCCCGTGAAACCACAGTGAGCACTGGAGAGGTAAATGTTTGCAAATGACATTTTCATATGGTTATGTGCTGCCTGCTTTTCTAAATGGCAGCAAAAGGTAAAGACTAATGTGAAAAGGGCACATTTATTATTATTTTTATTGCAGTAGCCTTCAGAGGCCCCAGTGGAGATCGGGGCTCACAAACCTAAGAACAGAAAGTTCTGCACAGCCCTGTCCCAAAGAACTTGACTGTCCACGCTGACAAAAGGGGAAAGGGAAGACGGACCTGCGAGGAAGGAAGGAACCCGTTTGTTTAGACATGAGCATGGAGGTGGGAATCCGGACCCAGACCCCGTGGCTCTCCAAAGGCACGACGCTGCCTCCCACCTTTATGTTCTTCCTCTTTAAGTACAAATGGAAAAACCGACAACTCTTGCTGTTCGAGATAATCCAGAAAGTTCATATTTTCTTTTAGGTTTGAAAGAAGAGGTGAGACCTCAGTGAGGGGAGTACAGACTGACTTTGGAACATAATTCTCTCTCAACTTTCTTGACAATATAAGGGGTATTTAAGAGAGAACAGCTATCATCCGTTTGTATACGTTGAAATAAGTATCAACAGCTTGGGACAGGCTGTATTATTTTGTAGAGATTGAAATAAACTGCATACATGGTTGGGATGTGCATTACTGAAGCAGATGGATTCTTTGTGTGGGGGAATTTAGTGTTCCAGATTGTCAGCTCCAGAGACAGGAGTCCTCTCTGTAGCCACCAGACAGGTACAACAGCTGTGCCATCCCCTTCACAGAGCGTTTCAAACCTGAGGTGGAAGGAATAATTGAATCTCTAGTTCCCGGTATGTCTGCCAAAGCTCCTAAAGTGCTGCTTCTGCACTGGACTATTTCTGCAAGTGTTATTTCTTCTTGTTGTTGCGATCCCGTGGATCCGGAACCCAGCGTTCTGAGTGCAACACAAACACAGAAAGATGTTCCCATTCATCCTTTAAGAAACTACTTGAGAATTAGTAAGTGCTTTCCACGTAGGCCAGAACACTACAGAGCACAGAATCTTTTCATCTGTAGTTAATGTAGCTGGATTTAAACTGACAAACGGGAGGTAAGATCTGATACAGACTGCCTGGTGGCAGAGTCTCCTGTCTTTCAGATTACATTCGCAAAGATGTACTCAGCACCCATCCTTCCCTGCTCCACTTCGTGTGTTTACCCAGCTCCCTGCACTGCACTGCTGTGCCACCCAAAGCAGTCAGGGTGCCGGTGTGGTAGAGATGCTCCAGTTGGGCTAAGCAGTCCTGTTGAGAAATGGTTTTGTCAACCCGTACCATATCCTCTGCGATACACACACAGTTGTGCCTGCAAGCCCACCTTAAGCGGGGAGCAGATAACCCTGACACACACGCCAGTTACCAAAGGGGCTGAGTGTTTTCCACCCAGCTCTGCGTTCTCTCAAATCCGACAGTTTTTACTAGAAAGCAGTGATGACTCAACATATTGCAGGAGGTCAGCGACAATTACAACCGATACCGCTCCTCTCTGCCTGATACTTCGTTCCCGTTAAGCTACTTTTCTGTGCTGCCATGACTGTTTCAGGAGTTGATCACCCAACACTCAGCACCACGCAAACAGCATGGCCAAACTGGGGCAGCACACACTAGTACTCCCTACCAGCATTATAAAGAGGTTTTCAAGGTCTTTCTGTAATTTTGGAATGGAGGAATGGCACACCCCAATTTTCATTTCTAGGCTTTGTTTCCACAAATACTTCTTGTGTCCCATTTCTGCTATTGCACATATACAAATTTGTGATAAGCCTGTTCTAAAGCAGTTCAAATGAAGGGGGAGAGTATGTCTCTCCTGAATAGCTCATTCCTCAGACCTCGGGAGCATGCAGATAATCCCCCAATTGGTACGTTTCACCCCCCACCGTGGCGTGCCCGTTAAGAGGATCCCCCCGCACTCCCTGCTGCACGGGTACCTGAAGGAATGGTTGGGCAGGAGAGACCTGGCTTTACAGCAAAGGCGACGGTCAGCGAAGCCCTGGGCACGTTTGTGTGTGTTAATTAGAGGGAGTCGGGGTGGTCTGAAGCCTTCAGTCATCCCCGTGGTTAATGGAGTCCCCAAAGGAGAGCGGACGGACGTTTCACAGCTACCCCAGATGCCTCCCGGGCTGTGTGCTCCAAACCCGCCCCGACATTATCGCAGTTGCCTGCTGCAGGCATCCCTCACGACAAAGGCAGAAACCGTACTGTTAGGATAGCAAGTACGAACGGTGTGCTAAACCGAGCTCTGGTAAATCCGAATTTCTCAAATGCTTCTGAAGGAAGACAGCAATACTTCTCAGTGTGGCTCTATACGTGTCCTGGAAGAGATTATATTCCAGAGAACAAAGTCATTTTCCGATAAATTTTGTACAGTATGAGTTCTAAAATGGGAATCAGACTAAAGATACCGGGTTTCCGGATGGCTTAAAGCAAAAACTTAGTTTAAAACTGGTCAGTTCTGATCCTGTTGTCTATCTACATAGCTAAAGCCATTACAGATTTTGGCTCCAATAGGATCCTGTACATGAGAAGGGAGATTATGAAAATCAAATTTACAGGTCAAAGTTCTGGTTAACAGCACAAGAGGAAAAAGTTGTAGAAAGAAACCTTCTGGCCTAGACACTAGACTAAGAAACAAAAGTAGAGATACGCTCTGCAGACAGAGACCCGTCCGGCCACGAGACAACCGTTACATCTCATTGCACGGTGGGTCTCTAGTTGGGAACGGGGGATAAACCCAGCTCTTGCCCAAACAAGGCTCCGTAGGTTGTGTAAGCTGAGCAGGAACTCCGAGGGAGCAAACAGCCGTGAGAATGGACAGTCCTTTTCGTTGTGTCCTGGTGAGCCGGGCAGGCGTTTGAGCGCAGAGCGCACTGCTCCTGAGCTCAGACACAAGGGCACACGAACACACCAATATTTTTAATTGGCCCAGGCCTGCCCCCCGTCAGGCTAGCTTGGAGCACATTGGGTGAGCTCAGCTTTGTCTCCATTGCTTGTATAGACCTGCACTTAATAAAATTGAGGGACAATTTGATTACAATTTGTAAGTATTTTTACAGGCTGTCTAGACAGCCAGTTCACTGTAGCAGAGTCAGTCTAAAAGCGTATACAGCACCTGGACTGGGGGGGGGATCAAACTCAGCAGAGCCTTTATGATGCTACACTACAATAAATATAAATTATTGCTATGAAAAGCAAAAATGGGAAGATCAAACTTTTCATGGTTAAAGTGATTTTTTGCTAGAAAATTTAAGATAGCCTTGTAAAACACGAGGAGGGAAATATCACTTCAAACCGCCTTTAAAAAAAAATACATAAAAATGGACAGCAATAGAGCAGCAGCAGCCTTTCCTAAGGATCCTTACTGAAAAGACATCAGGCAAGTTCAAGGGCCTTCCTTGAAGAAATCAGCTGAGGCTCGGAGGCAGGTAAAAAGACATGCCAAATAAAAAAAGGGGGGAAGGAAGGAAACACGTCAGATAACAGAACATCAAATGGACGAAGAAGTTGAACTAAAAACCAGAGAACTGACTCATTGGAATGGAGACAGGTGGCAAGCAAAGCTCCCAACAGTTCTGTTTGATATTCATGCTGTTGTCTGATTCAAAGATGATGATGAAATAGTCCCAAGCAAACGCTCTTAAAAGGAAACAAAGCAAACCTTGCATCCATATAATTAGTAATCAACACAAGGAGAGAGGAAAAATATTCAATTGCCTACCTGAAAGAAAAAGAATATTGCAGCACTCTGAAACAAAGCCACAGCCTGATGCACAGGGAAAACGGCCATAAACACCGGCCTTCCATGAGATCACATTACATAAATATTGATTCAGTAAACATAAGCAGAGAGAAAAGCCGATTTTTTTTCTTTTCCTGTTTTTGAAAGGTCTGTAAAGACTCTGGAATTCAAAGAACAAATTGTGCATGTTATCTGTAAGTACCATACCCATACATAACCGACTCATACAACACCACGCACTTTGCTCTTCTGTAAAGACAGCTACTCACAAGTGGGGCATTTTTGGCAATAACTACTTCACTTGAATAATTCCTGTTGTTGAAGAAAACGTCACATAGTGATTCTTCTGTTTGGGAGAGGAATGAAGGTCTGGCAGGTGCACTGGTTTTGTGGTTTCAAGTTCTAACGCTTCCAGAGCTTTCCTAATTGTAGGGAAGGCAAGTCTCATTGCAGGACTTGCATTTTCCACACAGATCTGTCTAGCTGCGATTCATGCAGTAAACTAGACCTCCATCATGGGTATATGCAAAGCATAATACGAAACACGCAGGCAAATATTTTCGGAAGTCAACGAGATCTTCCCTGCCCTTCGGTGTGTTTTGCACTAGCGTGAGCCTTTGGGCACCCCGAGTTCTCACCTGTCCGTCTCCCTCTGGACGAGGGAAGCTCCACTGCAAACCAAGGCTCGCTGGTACGGAGGTGCCCCAAAGCAGCATCACTTAATAAGCCATGGTAAGGCCCGTCGGTTTCCAGCTAAGGGCGGAGGCAGCGAGCCTTCTGACTACAACAAGGTAATTCAAACCACACAACTCCTGTGTTTCGAAAGTCCTGAATGATGCAGAAAACCCCAAACGAGACCTCTGGAATGGAGCTGACTTTTCAAAATGCCGTCTCTTCCAGACTGGGAACTGGTTGATGGGTCCCAGAGTCTCTACTTTTAATCTCAGCATCAAATATCAGCAATTATAAACTACATTTTGTTCACTGAGCGTTTCAACCTAATTTCCCTGAGTCAGTGAATTGCTGTTTCTGTGAAGTAGACATTAGTTTTCTGAGGTTTTTATTTGCTTTATGACTACAGCTCATTTGAGTATGTTTCAGATCTGGCATGCATTTGTAAATAGCTTATAAAGAACTAATAAATAATTAATACGTGCTGTAAGAAATTATCAGAAATCACATGTGACCTCTTATTTATGTGCTTATCCTGTTTTAAAAGTCATCAATGATTAACTAGTACTTTTTAAACCTCTTACAAAATGTACACACATAGCAACTAATTAATTGCTATATTAAGTTTGAAATACGGCCAACCCATACCCTGCCTTACCTGTCTACCCAGCGGAGACTGAAAATAACAACCAACAGAGGTGAACTGTAAAAACAAGATACTAAAAAACAAACCAAAACAAAAACAAAACTAAAGGGAAAACGTTAGGGTTTTGTTTTGTTTTCAGTTGAAACATTTTCCTTTGGGTTTTTTTCTTTTTTTTAGAGCCTTTTTTGGCAAAGAGGCCTTGATGTAACTGAACAGGAATTTAGTAGCGTAATTTCAAGTATGTCAGTGAAAGAACATATTCATGTGCTAATTTAACTTCATGTCCTTGATAATGAGAACACAACAAAACCTAAACATTACTGCTATTATGTTACTAAGAAACATGGTTTAGAGACTGGAGAACCAGGCAGGAAACCCACTGATTTCAGGTCTTAAATGGAACACACTTTAAAATCAGTCTTCAGGTCACTTATTCTCGCTGTACCTCAGCTCTCCGCAACAGGGATAAACCATTTGTGCACATCACATTAAAAGCTCTTTGAAAATATCACCAAAATTATTTCCTATCACAACATTCCACAAGAGCATTCATTTTGGAAATTAAAGCTAGTAACAGGATGAAAATCATTGTGAAGAGCAACGTTGTACGTTCTGAACATATAAAGCTGGCCCAGACATTTGCTGCATCTGCATTTCCTCTCCCCCAAATACCTGTAGGCAAACCAGCACCCTTGGCACATCTCCAGGATAACAGGCACGGCCTGTCTGCCAAATGTTTGCTGAGAAGCTCAAAGGACAAAACCCAAACATACACAAATAGGCCATTACAGTCATTTTCACAGGTGACAAAACTTGCACTGTAGCCATGAATTACTAACAAAACAAGGTAATAAGAAATGTATATGAAATAATATTTCATATACATACACCCAAATCAAGCAGCTTCTACAGAAGCTTGCTACTTACTTGCTACTGAATATTTTGTAGGTAGAGCTAAGCAAGCAAATGAAAAAATCTCTACTGGAACAGAGACAAGAGTCTAATTTTACTATATATTTACTAACTGGCCCACAACACTACTCAAATCTCTGAATGTTGCTGGAAGTCGCTCCAGTCCTCTCCACTTACTGCCTACACAATTTTCCCTGTGTTTCAGTGCACTTCTGTATGGCTGTTCGCATTTTTAATACTCTGACACAGAGACCCTGTGGTCAGTACGGTCATCTTCTCCAAGTACACATTTTACCTCCGTCCTTCCTTTGCTTATACCTCTTCCTTACAAGTAATCATTTGTGCTGTATCCCAACACTGCCAGAGTCCCTTGACGGTATTATTTCTTGAATTATGAGGTAATATAGCTGTGCCTGGGACCCAGTGGCACTCTTCTCACGGCTTCCTATGGACTTGTAGAAATTTCAGTGAACATCACTTTGTTTTCTTCCTCTTGTTCATCTACCTCTGAAGGAAGTTCTACTGTGCCCATCACCTGAATATTCGATTGCTGGATCAATATTTGAAGGCCAGAGCAATACCTGTGGAGTCACTAGGACATCTTCATTCTTACAAAGATACTTTATGTGCAAAATAATAAACCTCGATGCCAGATTTGTCACCTTGACAAACCGTTTGCCTTAAAGAATTGCCTTTATTACATTCCTGATTTTCAATTAGACATTCACAATAGCCGTATATTTAAGGCACCCATCAGCCTCCTCTCCTGCTGCTTTTTGTTAAGACGTGCACACGCACCAGTATACATAGCGTAAAATGTCTCCTGCTGTTAACACTTGGCTTTAACCACACTGTTAAGATTTACCAGTGATGCTTTCAAACCTGGGGTCTCTGCCTTTACTAATCAAGACACCAGGAGAGCTCTGCCTGCTTGAGAAAGGTGCTTTAACTTAGAAGAGAGCACTATTTGACTGAGCCTGCTTTTAATATCTGTCCTTCTTCCCTTCCCTTCCCTTCCCCAGGGCAGGCCTGCTGTCAGAGCTGCTGCTGACACGGCCGCTGTCCTAGCTGGGGTCTGCACGGGACCGCCGAGGGCACAGCTCGGAGAGGGAAGAGAACTCGCACACAGCGGCACGGACCGTGGACACAACCGCACACCTCTGGAAAGGTGGGAGAAGAAAACTGCACTTCTCTAGCAATAAAAAGAGAGAAAAGAAGCAAAAAAAGAAAAAAATTAAAAAAGAAAAAAAAAGAAGAAAAAAAAAGAAAAAAGAAAAAGAAAAAAGAAAAAAAAAAAAAGAAAAAAGTGTTAGCAGGGGGCAGGGAGGATCTGAAGAGAAAGAGAAATCCAAGCTGAAAATCAGTAACAGGAAACTAACGTAGCTTAAATAATAACCTTGCTGCTAACAGTAAAAGTAATGCCATTGAATGAAGAGGAAATAGTGCAACTCCGGATTATAAATGAAGACATTGCTATTTTATACAAACATATACATGGGAATGAATGACAGAAAGGCCTCTCTATTTCCTTTGAGCTGAATTCAGTTGTCTGCTGCTAGTTTTGATTAATATTTAATCGTTACTTAAGACAGCAAACATGAAATAGTTAAATCATTCAAAAGCTTTTTTTTTTCCTTTTTAATTGACATAGCAGGCAAAAGTAAAACTGTTCTGCGAATGCCCCTGCTGAAGGGAGGGAGTTAACACTTGCTAGGAATGAAGAGAAATCATTTCCATTTTTTCACCTGACACATTTTCAAAGGGAATAATATTTTTTCCTTTCAGGTCCTGGTATTTCTGCTTAGTGATGATCTAACATGCGGTGATATCTAAAAGATAAATTGTAAGCCCTTTCAGGTAAGGATTTATTTTATAGCAACGTTCTGTGGCTGTAAGACACCTCACAAAGTAGGACCTTGACCACGAACAGGAATTCTAACTACCGCTGTAATCAGAAGAGGCAGAAAGAAGTCAGCATATTTAACTCCTACCATTAGCAGTCCTGACTAAAATTTTTTTTAAGTGAAAAAAGTATTTTCTATTCAGAAAATATCCACAGGAAACATCAATTCATGATAACACTTTAGAGATGAGTACTTAAAAAAAAAAAAAAAAAAAAGAAGAAAATTCTTGGGTTAGGGATATGGCTGGCTGGTTAGTTTTCTTCCTGAAAACAAACACCTTCAATTTTGCAGGTTCAAGTTTTAATAACGGTATCAAAAACCCCCCTCTTTTTGTTGTCCTGCAGTAATTTTCTCCCAGCTCTACCATCCATGGTATGCCCTGCGATTAAACTCATGATAAAAATTTAAGAAAATAAAACTTGAAATGCAATTCACAACTTCTGCAGATCTGCAAGCACCTAGGAAGAGAACACGAGCCTTATTCATCTCACTTTAGAGATGGAGAACGAGAAGGGCGAGGGACCTGAATTTGTATGCCCCAAATTAATCAGCAGTCCGGTGGCAAAGGCTGAACAACATCCAATGCGTGCAAATTCAGGGTCTTACCTGTCGTACAAAGAAAAAGACGACGACTAGCATCCTCTTCCCATGCAATGCTTTGGTAGTGGAGGAGAGCACAGGAAACCTTACGCTCAGTATTTAACTGCTGACCTCTGCTCCATCCCTACCCCTCGACCTCCCGCAGCGCACAGCCGAGGCTGGAGCCTTCCCCAGCCCCTTCCCCGCTCGCTCCCCCTTCCCCGGTCTCCCTTCAGCCCCCCCCACCAGCATTCTGCCATCACAGGCCCCAATTACTTGACTATGATTTACACGGTCAGCAGACTTGCACTATAGGGATCCATTTTAATTGTAGGCTTCCCAGGAAAACAGGTACGTGCTCAATAACCGCGCATACTCCACACAACTGACCTAAACTAGTGGGTGATCTATAGGAGAGATGCCTAGTGTAGTGTTGCTGCAATACGCCTACCGGCTCTGTGCCGGCTGATGAAGGAAGATCATGAACTGTATCAATGTCATCTGCTTCCAGAAGATGGCAACTGCCACTTTCCCCTCAAACTGCCAATTTTTTTAAACGATAAGACATTACTCATTTGTGTCAGAAACACTGTGGGAGTTGCACACAAGAAAAAAACATGCCTAAACAATGAAGCCACCAAGTACAATATAGCCGCTTAGATACATGCAATCCCAAGGATATATATATGTAAATATCTGACACATCATGCAAATTCTTTAGCTCTTCTAAAGTAGAGGAATGGTTAATTAATAAAGTAACGGGAAATCCTATGAAGATTATAGCAACTGTAAACAATAAATGAGGTTAAGAGACACCCAAGTAAGCTGGGTGCTAAATCTGACTTTCCAAATCAATACAAAAAGACACCATTGAGAAGTATCACCCAATACTTAAGACATAATTTAGGCAACGTTGAGAGCTAGCTGAGAGGCGGAAAGATGCGTGCTTTAAGGAGAGAACAGCGTGATGAACTGAGACAGGGAGAAAGATCTGGGCACAGAAGCAGCTCGGAAGTACTACAAGATGGTTCTAAATGGAGCTGGATCCTGCATGGCATTTCAGTTATTCTCGACTGCTGAAGTAACTGAGAGCTGAGCTGGCTCTAGGAAGTGTTTTGTAAATTACCACACTCTTCTGACATCAACTTTGAATCCATCTTCAGCAGTTTATCATGCCAAATTAACAGGAGAAATAAAACTGGTGCAATTCCTGGACTCATTGATGATTTTTAATGCATTACCTATAATGGGAACATTTGTTAATTCAGCAGAACAAGACAGACTTGGGATCTTTGACAAATGCCTTCATTTTTTCCTCAGCTGTTACCAAAAGCCTGTATTTACAGAAGCTCTTGGATTACTTATTCTAGAATAATAGCTATCCTTCAAGAGCCTGTTTTCTTATGGCTATGTAGCTAACAGAACAAATCATTAGCAATCATACCCCCATCGTAGCAGTTTCTTAAAAGCAAAACGATAAAATTCCACGTAGTTGAGGCAAACAGCCCACCACATTTGGAGAGCGGGGGGTGAATGAGCCTTTTCTTCAGGCTGTTCGAAAGGAAGCAAGCTAAAAAGGCCCTTTAGAGTTGGACAGCAGATACATAACAACTTGTTAAATTACACTGAATAATAAATGAAACACAACTTTCAGAATTCACCCCAATCTTAAGATATAGTAACATAATATTGAGCTTTGTTTGCAAACAGTGACTTTTGCATACAAAAGTCTTTTAGTGACTTCCAAGTTAAGGTGAACTTGTATTACACTGCTCTAGCGATGTGCCTTAAATGATATTTCCTAGAATGATAAACCATCAGCATTTTTAATGTCATTACCTTGAGATTGTTATCATTGTTCCATTGAAATAAATGTGGAGCTTGTCACAGACTTCAATCGATCTCATAAGAGGTCTCCGTTTTTCTCCTCTAGGTCTAGGCATGTAGGAACAGCGAGTCCCCGCATGAAAGACCTGTGGCAACCTCCAAAACAGGGCAATGCAGGAGCGTGAGTTAAGAGATCCGCAGCTGCAGACCTAGTCGAACACAGGGTGAAAGGAACGGGAGAAGGAGAGAAGTCCTGAAAATTGCTTACTTCAGCAGTTGGGATAAATATATATTTTCCATAATGATTTAATTAAAATGTAATTTTCTTGAAAGCTAGGAGTTGGGCTATTTCAGTGTGCAAGCCTCCACCTGATTTTCTGGGCTTTTGTTTGTAACTGCTCTTCACTGAGCTGGATAACATACATGGCTATCCTCAGCCATGTATGAAGTACCAGATACGTTGTCCTCTCAGATTAGCTTAATGTCATTGTGGAGAAAGGAGTGATTTTAACAGCTGGACAAGTTATTTTTCACTGTGAAGGTTATTAACCTTGGGAACAAATTATCAGAGAAGTGGAGTTTTCTAAGTCCTCAAGTGACTCTCTGAAGGCACTTTTTAGTCCAAATAAACTATTGATTTTACAAACAGTGTAACTTTGTGAAGTTGTGTGGCCTTTGACATCCAAGAAGGCAAAGCAGATGGCTAACTGCCTCTCTCCACTTAAATTTTTTTATGTGCATCAGGGCAAAATATCCCCCCTCCAACCTTCTACTTACAACCTATGTGGAAAACTCCCTGAAGTAACCTTAATTCTAGTCCCTTGTCTGTTACAGAGACTAAGTAGCCTAGACCTTGTTCTGGAAAGCTAATATAATAAATGTTTGGGAGCTAATCATAAATATAAACAGGTTAACCAATTCCTCAGATTGCTGCCTTAAACGCTTTGCTGAATATATTAAGAGTCCCAGTATGCATGAAGCTTCGACAAAGAAAATACCCATAGATTTTGTTTTCAAATAAAAATTTCTAAATTGCCAGTGGGTTGCTTCCCTTTTTGGTTTGCACAATTTGTGTTCCAACTGCAAAAGCACACCACCTGCCTTCACTTCCCCATTTCACTTTGCATGTGACATTGATGTGGCTTTTTAAGCTAGAAGCCTAACATATGATTTAGAGGCTCTGGGAAAGAAAATGATAATGCTGGGGAAAGAAAAGGATCAGAAATGTACATTAAAATCATGGCATTTCACTGCACTGCAGAAAACTACTGGGACAAGGGAGCACCTGAGCAGCTGTAAGTCTCTGTTGCATCTGAATATAGTATAGACGTTTCAAAGGAACTAAACAGGCATGTGCTAATACCACACCAAGACAAAGCAGACCACTTCAGACCGGCTTTTATGCTAGGAACAAAACATTCTCGGCAGGAGTCCCTTAAGGCTCCACACAATACTTCTTCCTTTCATGCCGAAGCAGCAGCCAAAGCCCCAACGCTGTTCCGTTGGCCACCACGAAGGCAGAGAGAAAGACAATCCTCCCCAGCTGACCCTCGGTGTAAGTAGATGGGAGGGCAAAGACTGCAAGACAGGTGAAATTTTCAAAGATTGGTTTCAATGCTCAAATTCTAATCAAAGGCAACATGACCTTGCTTTCCTTTTTTTCTTTTGAAGTGTGACAGCTTGCAATGAAACGATCTCTCCCAGCTCACACAATAAATTAACAGCGGAGTTTAGAAGTGTTCCTAAACCTTGTGGCCTCCAGCCATAGCTGACTGGTGGATCCCCCTGCTTTCCCAGTTCACAAGGAGGAAGGACATCCTCCAGACTTGGACAGAAAGGTTGAGCTTCCTGTGTACAAGTTCTTTTCCTACATATTCTTGAATCTTATTTAACTCTGAATTATGCCAGTCAGTATGACACCTCTCTATACTCAAGAGTTCCAGTAAGTAGTACCGTTTCTTTTTATAATTGCAAGAATAAGGAGGATCCAGAGCAGCAGACTGAGATCTAGCCTTAGGTTCTTCCCCAAATTAGAGCTGTAAACAGTGTGCAGACCTACATTAAAGGGGAGCAATGCATAATTGCCTAATGGCGTTATGCATAATGCAAGCCTGAGGATGTTCCCACTAACATTACTTCTACCTCATTCCCACACACATGGGACAGAGCTGTTCTGAAGCTAGGGAAGATCAAAAGTCGAGTGGAGAGCTTTGCACAAATTCTTGGTCAACTTCAGTATTTGTAGCATTTTTTCCTTCTTGGTACTAAGCATGGAAAGAACTGTAATCAGAGTTTGTTTCCAAACAATGTGTAACCTTATTAAGTTGTTCTGCCTCTTGCCGGTTCCAGCACAGCAATTACACACCTTCCCAGGTGAAGGCTTACCGCGTGAGGGCAACAGAGGAAAAAGATTTCCACAAAATCTTTGATGAGACATGACATTATAGATGGAAATAAAATTATTAACTAAAATGTATTAGTCCTAGGATTTGTTCTGTGTGTTCTGACATATGTTTATGTGTGTGTTTATATACACAGACACTGAAGATCTGCCCTGACCTTCAGTACTCCTTAATACACATTCTGTTAAATTAAATGGATAACGACGACCCAGAAAAATAATTTCTTTCATCTTCACATAATGTGAGAAGTGCATGGTAATTAACTAGCCTTTAAGAACGACACTGTCGATTACTTCAGGACAATCAAATAATAGCAGAGAAATGGAGTCTGAATGGGAAGGGTGGTCTCAGATGTGCAGTTTAAACAATAGCTGCTTTGCCTGTCATTCATACCAAATTACTGCAGGAGGGGGGAAAGAAAAACTATTTATAACCTGTCAGTCTCAAGAAACCACAATTATGACGATTTAATTAACACGTGGAGAGGCTTCAGGCAATCACATCATTCTAAATTTAAGTAGCAGCACGTTTCAGGCCCAAGATGATTTAGAACATTAAGAAATGCTAGTTGAACCAGGGCAAGAATTCAATGGCCTTGCTGGTTCCTTTTAAAGCATTCATCATGGCACAAAGATAATCCAAATGGATGTGTTAGTCAAAGATGAGAGCAGTGAAGAATCATCTGGGGTTTCAGAGGCCATCACACAGAAGCAGCAGCTGATATTTAATGAGAACTGAGTTTGAAAATGAACAAAACCACACAACTCAAGTCTATTCATCAACGATGCTCTATGCATTGGAAAAGTCCGGAGAAAAAATTGAGTTAGTGTCTTGCACTCTCATACAACCTAAAAGCGAGGCTGACCTTCCCATGGAGAACTTGAATCTCGTACTCAGTGCCAAGTAAGTCTTTCCTTGGCCCGATGCCCAGGAGTGAGTTTTAACCCATGCACAGTACAATCACAGAACATGGGACGGTCCTTTCACTGCACAAGACCGAGAGCCGGAGTCATCCAATAAACAGAATATTGTCAAAGGTTTCTTAAAACCTGGACTGCAGTACTCACTGGTCAACTCATCTCCTGCAAGTCAATCACTCTTCACGTCTCCTTTTCCTCTTCCAGTGCCCTAGTAGTTTACATCACCTGCTGCATCCTTTTCTCCCACATACAAAATGATTCCTTCGATATTTTCATACGGTGATTAAACTTGGGAGTTGTCAGCTGCTACCCAAACACAAATAGGCATAGTAGTACTACTGCCGTTACATTGAGCTTACCTTCTTTCACTTTCTACTGCCTGCTTCTCAGTTGGAGAAGTAACATACAGGAAAGGTCTACTTCTTCCATACAAGAAAAAAATAAAAAAAACCTGGACCAGAGTTTACATAGAAAAAAAATATCACGAACCTTCTGCTTTAAAACTGGTTCTTTCATTGTCTGTTAAAAATTGGAGATGGAGATTGCTGTTTCTACAATGTATATTTATACCAGTACGCAGTTGGAAGCATTGTGCACACACCCAATGCTGAACGAATCAAAAGATCTTTGTACACTACATAATTACTAAGCTCTGCCTGTTGCGATGAAGGACATGCCACATTCCCACAACACATTTAAAACAAAGTGACTTAACAACCATCTAATTTTTCTCCTGATGTAATGCTTTTGCAGTGCAGTTGAAATGCTCAGACAGAAAATAATAAGTACTTCTATATGACAAAAGAACTTACAAAATTCAGTATCAAAATCAAGATTAAGGTCAGTCTTCCCCATTTAGGCCTTCACATAAACAAAACATGTACCTGTACAAGCCTACAATGTCAATGGCGCACCTTTGATCATAAACAAACTGATCATGTTGGTTTTCCCCATAGACTAAAAGCAGAAATATTGTTGTTTTTTTTTATTGTAATGTATTTCAGAGGAAACTGAATAAATACAGCGACGGTGAAAGAGGAGGAAAAAAAAATGGAACCTTCACAGCGAAGAGCTGTTGCGTAAGATCTACATGACACAGGAAGCAAAAATTAGGATAATGTTACCTATCTGATGAGTTTTGAGAACTTCAGATAAAAAGTACTATGCAAAAAAGTCCTTGCCTTTTTTCTCATGCAAAGGACAGAAAACAAAGAAGAGAAGTTCAAGCATCCTCACAAAGTCCTGTCATTTTCTGTAGGAAGTTGTCTGGCAGAGACACAAGCCTCGGACCAGAGGGCTTTCAGGAAAGACTCTCTGGCTTGCTAGCATCCATGAACTTCTCACATTCTAGCCAATTACATTTAAACGTACGTGAAGAACCACAAAAATAAATCTATACTTGAACTAAGAAACAAAGGTGGAGATTTTGCTGTAGCTAGAATATACCCCAGATGGCAAGAGATTATAGATGATCTGCATTTTCTGGCCTTTCTTGCCTTCCCCATTCTTGCAGGTGGAAAAATTCCCATCAGAGTGCCTATGACAACATTACGACCAACACAGCTACCAGGAAAAGCTTTCTATTTCCTTGTGACTTCAAAAGGCAAAGACAAAAATTCACTAGGCCAAGAGGCCAGTATTCCCATCAAGTAACACCCTCTCACACCATCCCTTTGCTGCATACTCTGGCTTCCAACAAAGTTGGAATTTTGCAGCTAGGTACAGAGATGACAGCTTCCTGGAAATCCCTCAGAACCGATCCAGTCATCTTTTTGTGTAGATGGAGAGATCTACGAGCAATCTAAGTTTATTTGGCTGCACAACAGGCAGACGTGATAAAAGCTGATTAGTGTCAAAAATGTTTACGGCTGCAGCCCATCTGTGTTCAGTCCTAAAATACCTGGCTTGAAATGACCAAATACCAGGATGTTAGTAGCACTATAAACACAAAGCACACCAGAATTTTTCACGTCAAAACGTTTACAACGCGGATAGCACGATAGAGGGCTGCACGCTTCTGTACGCCAAGCAGCTCCTGCTAGAAAAGCACGCCTGACCACAACCGGCAGATCATCTCAATGGAAGGAAGGCACCTGCACAGCTGAGACCTGAACTGCGCTCCCAAAGGCTTTGAAACGTCTCGGTCTCTTCTACCAGGGGCAGATTGTCTGCCAAAAGCAGCAGTATGAGTACGAGCATCGCTGCCAAGCAGCGGAGTAAACCCGCACGTACACAGCGCCGGCCGTTGCCTGCACCCGGACCAGCTCAGAGAGCTCTCTGCTCTCACAGCCTCTGGAGTTTAGGTAACGGTATTAACATCAAGAATCAGGTCAACTCTATTATTCTAGAGGAGACTCTGAAGAACATTTCCGGCAGCAGGATACTTACTAATAGGATTGTTTGCCCCTTTTACAGCGTGGGGTTTTTTTATGGTTGTTTTTTTTTTTTTGGTGTGTGCTTAAAAGATTAAAAAACACCCACCAAACAAATTAATAGGTTCAACAGATTTCTTCACTATTTCTGTTAGAATTCTCCCTCCTGGCATTAGCTACATAATGGACTAAAATCGATTTTTTCTCCTCCTTAAAATACTGGCAGCACATCACAGAGTTTGAGTAAAAGCAGAAGAAGTGGTGAGAGAAAGGAAAAGAAAGATGGAGAGGGCAAACTGCATCTGTCACAATTCCAGCAACGCAGGAATCCTTCACAGGGCCTGAGCAATGATTACAATAGCAATACAAGGATTTTCTTCTCTTGTCCAAAGCTTTTACAATGCAGCATGCTCTCCATTTGAGCAGTCCTCACTGTGCATAACTCAAATCATGAACCTTCTAGTGGCAAAACTAGGGGAAGCAGAAAAAGAGGTGATGAGGAGGCAGGGAGGATGATAGTCAATCAATCAGTTACCCTCCCAGCTGGATGTTGTGTTTAAGACTATGAATCCTCAGTGCAATTTCAGAGTTCCGTCGATTAACTGCCAGCCTCTGGATGAGACGTAGTGGAACAAATGTTATGCCTGAAATGGGGTTAGGAAAGTTCCCAAGCCTAAGTGAAAATCTGGGAGATGTGGGTTCAGCTTCTTCCTTTACCACCGATTATCTGCATTATCTCCGAGCAAAGCACTTCCAAGGTCTCAGCAGCACCTGTATGGCAAGACTGAATTTCAGAGAAGCTAATCTCTCACCCAGGCACCCGAATTAAGGACTGAGTAAGACTTTCAGAAGTGTTCAGCATCCTTCTGCAGCTTCCTTTTCAAATTTACAACCAGTGTCTCAATTGCTGCTGATGCACAGCTGGCTGAGCTCTTCCGGAAATACGGCCAGTCATTTTGGTAATATCTTTGGGAAATCTCACACTTTACAAGTGCTGAGCCCAGGAAAATTTGCCCCTGTGCATTTATTGCCACAGCACTAGTACTTCTACAGCACAACTTTCTGTATATTGATATTATACTTGCAATAACAAGTATGCAATGCTAATGAAGGCTCTGAATGGTAACAAAGACAAATTTCTACCTTTGGTCCTAATCCTGAAGACATTTCTAAAATTTACCTTCTCCTCAAACCTCTCACTGGCCCTGAGCCTTAAAGATTTCACCTCTGAGCCACTTCTGACATATTTCTTCCAGATACACTGCACTGAGGAAAAGCGCTATCAGCTTAGCCTTTGCTTACTCCTCCAATACAAACATAGAGCTTACGACACAGTTTCATTAGATTGATTCACCCTTCAGTTTACAACTGAAGCAAGAATTTAAGGTCCATCTGTAATCACAGAGAGGTGGAGAGAGAGAGAGGCAGAGAAGGAGCCACGGCACACCAGGATGTAAGAAAGCTAAATTAACAATGCCCATCCTACTGTGTTGCAAAACAGAGTCTCCAGAAAGACAACCACGCAGCTTTGGCCCTAAAATGATGACAGCAGGCTATCTAATTAACAATTACTGCTTCCCATAGTCCTCACTCATCACCTACCGTATTCTTCTCTTTGTAATCCACTACCTGTGGAATCGCCTTCCTTTTGCATTCCCCCAAGCTACGGTAAACTTACACCTCTGCCATGAAATCCTCGCTGAGTATTCCTTATAAAAACATAAGGCTGATGACCAAAGGAAATACAAACACTGCTCTTAAAAAAGAAAAAAAAAAAAAAAAAATTCTGTCATCATTGAGTGATTTCTCTCATGCGGTCACAACAACCCCATAAGCTCATGCTTAGCCCCTGGGGAGCCCTTCTAAAGTTGAGTTACAGACCCACGACCACCCTCGCAGAACTGGAACCTCGGACTAAACACTATCTGGGCCATGGAGACTACTTTGGTTTTTCCTTTTTGCATCTTGTTCAAAACCAGACAGAAATGATGTTTAATAAATAAATAATAAATAATAAATAACAGTAGCATGTCAACATTTCCTTTTAAATCAGGCTCAAAAGGAGGAGGTCAGCAGCAGCCCACCAAGTCTGCATATGTTGCATTCCTTTATCAATCTGTTTCTTCCCACTGGCAAGAGGGGAGGAAGCAGAATTCAAAATGAACATAATTTTGTGTGACTGATTTAGCATGTATGAATACAAGTGACAACTGCCCTGGTTTTCACTCCAGTGGAAGGCACCGGAGCATCACAGCAGAGATGTACTTGTATGTGAACAGGTGGGTTGATTTGTCAAACGCTGGGGTAAAGTTAGACATTGAGAAGCGAAAGTGTAAAAAGTAACCTCACAGGCTCTGTGTCAATCATCTCCCAAAGGGCTTCACATCAAGTGTGTTCAGTTAATACAGAGAAGATGTTCACTTGGTTGGTGGTTGGTTGTTTTGTAACTGCCAGCCCGAGAAACGGGAAACGAATAACCTTCCAGCAGAAGGAAGGAAACATTTTTGTAGCAATCTTCCCTCTCCCCGTACACCTTCATAGTGTGATATATATATGAAATACATAATATTATAGCTTGGTTTATGAAATTGCTTTTTATGGCTCCCAGATCTTCAGGAAATGTACAAATAAATATGAAAGAGAGAGGGAATAAGATGCACGTGCACAAAGCAAAGCAAATACCAAAATGAGATAGCAGCAGTCTGCTGGCTGGATGGTGAGAGCCAAAATCATAAGCATCCAGTTATTTCAGAAACCCTTGCCAATAGACTAAATAGAATACCATAGGCCAGGTGTCAGTGATTATAATCCCACTGATGCCAAGTGAGTGGCTCCCATTTACAGCAAGCCTGACTTTGGCTCTCTCTCTCCGTAGTACAAGAAATAACTCACAAAGCATGGACTTGAAAAAGCAGCCACACAAACCGTACCTGCAACTCCCCTACTTGCAGTATAAGGACCCAATACAGGGCAGCTCTTGTTCGCCTCCGTTGCCTTGTTATACGCTACAAATCTCACTGAACTTAAACCAACAACAAACACTGCCCCTGCTCACGTGCATAGCTGCTGTGAAAATAAGAACCTGCATAAATACCTAAGCCTGTTATTTCAAGGCCAATTCTGCCATGGAAAACAAGCGGTTTATGGAGGAGATGACCTGGATACTTCTGAAAACAAAATCATCACTGCGAAGGTAATAGGCATGCTCACACGACCTTAGGCCACACTCGGAAACCATTCATTATCACCCAGCTACCAGCAACAGAGTATGCTCAGGCATCCTTCCCAGGTTGAAATGGAACTAAGCCATGATTTCTTTCCTGGAAGACACACAATTTTTGGACACCTTAGCTGCTTACAGGCGTGTGTGGGGGTAGACATGAAAGCAGACAATGGTTTGAAAAGTATTACTAAAAAAGTAAAATCAATAAACTTGTAAGCAATGAATTCTGAAAGCCTGCCTGCCTTCATTTTGATAACCAGACACTCTTCTCTCCTCTAAGTGGTCCTTTTTGGGGAGAAACAGCAGCCTGAGCACAGTGAATGAGCAAGTCAGACTGACAGGAGAACGGGCCAAGCTATGCCTCGCTTGTACAAAGTAACAGTTTTCCCAAAAGGATGTACATCTAGGTAAATTAGTAAACAACGAGATGTTCCATTTCCCTTTTTTTTTTTCCCCCTAAACATAAAACCTTTCCACTGCTGAAGACACTACAAGGATTTTTTTTCTTACCATTTTTAACTACTGTACAGTGCTTATCTATCCTTTTACAAGTGGAACCTTGTAGCTATGGAGACGAAGAATGTTAAATCCAAGCTGAAGATAGTATTTCACTGGGGGCTTATGGTTGCTACATGTGCCTTCAGTGATCTGTTGTTTTCGGTCTCCTGAAGTCTTCTGTACTAATAGCCAATGCATATTGCATCACCACGCAAATACAGAGTGTACTTTCTACCAGTCACAGCCTGGGACAGCACTATCACGTTCAGTACAGTCTTACTGATTTATACCATAACCAAGAATCCCACAGACAACATGGTAAACAGTTTCAGTCCTGCAAAGCTGTGCACCAGCTTAACTTGACCTGAACAGAACAGCGGTATAAAATTGTTCCAGTACTGCGATGGCACCTGGAAACCAGGCGAACTGGGGTCCCCTTGTGTTTAATGCTGTGTTTAACAATCGACATCAACGTGAAGCAATTATGCCACATTGACCTTCTGTTACTAGATCTAGTAGGACTCTTCAACTTTCTATTTATTTGCCATAATCCAAATTATCTGAATTTCAGTCTCCCAGACAACATCGCATACTCCCTGTCTTCTGTGTGCTACAATCATGATCCAAATTCCATTACAGATTACGGTTTCATTACACGGACTTTCAAGTTGGGGTGTGCAGATTCACCTGTCTTCCATATCATTTTGGGTGTAAATTGAACGGCATTTCATTCAAGCTAATGAAACTTCAGCGCTGTTAAACCTGAGCATGAAGAGGAGACAGCCTTTCAGGTCAAATTATTGCTCCTTGTGACAGCCAGTGAAAATTCAAAATAACTTTGTTAGCATCACTTACTTTCTGCTTGTGCTGCTAACAGGAAAAAAACCCCCACACTTTCATTCCCACGATACTGGTAGAAATGACAAGAGTATGACTGGTGGTTTTCTTTTTTGAAGGCAACACTTCTCCAGAGAAAACAATCCCAAAACATATACTTTTTTTTCGTCCCCCTCTTAGCTTTGTGGTCCCAAATCAGCTAGGGACTTCAGTTGCCAAATACGATACATCTTGAAGCTGCCCTGTTGTTAGAAAGTGAAAACATCCACTTTTAAAAGATCAGGATCCTATATCTTGCTATATCAACTACAGCCTGCTCAACACTGCTCATCTTTAACAGACCTTTCATACCACCTGGCTCTCAAAGACATTGGTCAAAATCTACCATAGTTAAACCCAATTTGCATAAATGGATATGAATAAATTTCAACAGGCACATTAAGCACTCTCCGGTAGGATGTCCACAATCACGCACGCAAAATCACCCATGGTCCCCTCATACCACATCACGTGCAGGATTAAGTAACGAGTACTGAAACGTAATCGTGAAATCCTCCTTACCAGGTATAAACAAGCAATGGCATTCAAAAGTAAAAACATTTCTTATATACACATTAATAGAGTCATTGACAATACGGCAATGAAAAAATACAGTATTTTCTTGCCAACGCTGAACAACAGACAAAAGAAGCACTGAGAGCTTTTCCTATTTGTACTTCCCCTGTTGCCGAGTCGAAATCATAACACGGCCTTAAGCGCGTGAAACTACTAACTCCAGTAGAGCTGTCTCCCAAGCTAAGCCTTCACTGATCACTAAAATGAAATTAAAAAAACCCCAAGAATCCCCCCTCTTCCAACCCAGATACTCGCAAATGTACTGTTTGACCAGGGGCCTTTACAAGGCTCAAGTTCAGAAGGCAGCTTGGATGTTCCTGCTTCTCCAAGAAAACCAGTGCATGCCTAACTCTAGGGTTGTGCAGCAGTCCTGTTGTCCCCTCATTTACTCCTAACCAGATCGAAAACGCAGAAAAATCTTTGGAGTTATCTTTAAATAGGCCATAAACCCCTGAAGATTTGACAAGGGGTCTGGAGTAAAGAGGTTTCCATATCCATTTTTGAAACAGAAAAGGTTCTTAAACTCCTCTGTTTCTACCAATACGTTAAAAATGGGATGCTCTTGTAGCCACAGCTAATAAAACGGGTGCAAATAGGAGAAGAATAACACTCCAGATGCCTTTACCATAGTTATTTACTTCAACTTAACCTGTTTTGTTTTGAAGTCTGAATTATCCAAAATAATCACCATCGCTTCCCTGACTGTTGTTATTTAATGAGATAACCTTTCATACCGAGCAAACCCAAAAGCAAAAAAATCTCATTAATCTTTCTAGTGTTTAGAGACACCTCAAGAGCTTCAAACATTTACCTCTCCTTCCCAGCAGCTGAAATGGTTTTAGGAGGATCATGGTTCATACCTCACATTCCCTGGAGCCAGAGATGGTATACGTGCAGGGCCCAGATCCATTAACCGATACATCCATGGTCTCAGAGTTTGTTGGCTTGTAGTCCACGTAATACTCCTGTAAAGGGGAGTTCATTTGCCTTTCAGACTCTCGGGCCTTTTTCCTGCGCCTCTTCATGAGAGTATGCTGCTGGAGCTGTTTCATGCTGGCTGGATAGCGCTTCCACGACACGTAGATAACCAACAAAATCATGGCCACAGAAAGAAAGAGGGCCACGCTCCCCGCAATTATTTTGTGAAAGGAAACGTGCTCATACTCTGGTTCCACTCCAGGTGTTGGGATGTCTGCAGAAGGGCTTGGCATAACCGATGTTGGCTGATTGCTTTCAAGTTTGGAAATGGTAGGTTTGGGAATGAAGATAGGTCTCTGGGGAGTTTTGGGTGCCTGGTATGATCTTTCAGTAACCACCACCTGGATTTCAGCACAGATATTATATGTTTCCACAGCATCGCTCACTTTTTCACCCTGGATATGTTTAGGGCCTGCACATATCATAGTGCTTTCTTTATTTCCCTTGAAATTCTTAAGCCAAGTAAACAGAGGGCAAATGCTCCGCGTACATTCCCACATATTTCCAGACAGAGTGATGGAGATGAGCGAGATCCATGTATTGATGGTCTCCTGAGAGATGTTGGTGAGTTTGTTGGAATCCAGGTTCAGCTTTTGCAGGTTGGGGAGGCACTGGAAGGTCCCAGGCTCTATCCCTGTAATGTCATTTCCTGATAAATCCAAGTTGTGCAAGGAACTCCAAGTCCACGTTAACCCTTGGCTAATAGACCGGATCCTATTCCACTGCAAATAAATCGAGCGAAGGTTGAAGAGGCGTGGAAAGTGGGCAAAATTGATCTTAGAAAACTGGTTGTGCTCCAAGTGGAGCTCTGTCAACTTCAAAAGGCCAGCGAAAGCATTACGGGATAAGCTCCGCAGGCGGTTGTAGCCCAAATCCAGAAAGTCAAGGTTTCGGCAGTCTTGGAACACTCGAATCGGCACGGTTTTCAGCGAGTTAGACCGCAAATGCAAGATCAAGAGTTTACGAAGGCCCTTGAACTGCTCAGACTGCAACACCTGCAACTTGTTGTAAGAGAGGTCCAGATTGCGGAGGTTGGGGACTGGGTGAAATGTTTTGTTGTGCAGATGGGTAATTTTGTTGGAGCTTAGAATTAATTCCTTCAGCCTGCGGATCCCCTGAAATGCATCCTCATCCACGGAGCTGATGTAATTATGGTCAAGATAAAGCCATATGAGCTGATTCAGGCCTGCAAACTGATTTGATTTAAGCTTCTGAATGCTGTTGTACCGTAACGATAAGCCTTGAGACCCTCCAGAAATATTCTGAGGGATGTCTCTGAACGCATGAGATTCACAGTACACAATCTTGCCATCGCATCTGCAGTTCTTGGGGCAAGCTCGCTGAGCCCCCGCAAGCATAACAAACAGCACCATAGGAAGTAGCACTAACACCACACTCATGCCTCTCAGCTGCTTAATTAAATGGAAACCTACAATATTAAAAAGAAAACAAATGTGCATTGTAAAGCTATTAAAATAAATCACCAACAGATTACTAACGTCAATGGGGTTTCTAATGAAGCGTTAGTGAAGCAGTGGATTTTGAAGACGACCTGTTTGCCTCCTGTCTTGCACCTTTTGTTGTGTAAATTCCTGCCCTTTGAGTTTCTGGCTTGCCATCCCTCCTACCCGCACCATCACCAGTACTGCTCTTGTTATTCTATTACTTTTGTGTGATTTATGAGCCTTTAGAAGGACCAAGAGCCTGTTCTCTATTCGCTTTTCTCCTGTACATCATCTCTCAATGTAGCCGGTATATCCTTATCGCTAGATGCTGAGGTTTTAACAATAAACATATTTGTCAAGTCACTGTGCTGAATGCTCCACAGTGCTGGAAAGGAAATTAGCCAAAGCTTCTGGTATTTACGTGCTGCTAAACGTGTTCCTTAATAAAAGCAATTGCAAGTCCAATTCCTCCAACAATTACTGCAAAAAGTGAGAAATCTACTTGTCATAAAGTTTGATCCATCTTTGAAATGTATATTTGTTGTAAAAGTAGACATCAGGTAAAGGCTTTACTTTTTGCACCGAGTGATTTGTTTTTATGAGTAGGTTTAAGTAGATTTTTCTCATTATTTTTGTGTACCTAAAATACATAAATAGATGCACCGAAACAAAGTTCAACCATATAGAGAAGTATACCACATAACGCTAGTATGGGACCCCAATACCAAGATAATGGGAGGAGACAGATTTCCTTCAAATGAATCATAGTCTTAACACATATTCATTTAAAGTTATCTACATGTAGCTGTGAATACCTAAGCATTTATTATTTTGTATATACATTATATACTCTATGAAAATTTACACACAAATACTTACATATAAAACACTGCCTTAGGAGCAGCGAAACACAGAAAGTTTAAAGGGGTATATTTCTATTTCAACTCCCCTCTCTTCCACAGCTCTACTGATTTTAAGGATTTTGCATTTGAGATGTCAGCTTTATCATATAGTAGCAATGCTGTTACGTGAGGACAGGCACATTTTCCACATTCTTTGAATAATTATGAAAGGGGGCGGAAGGGCTGTCAGAAAACCCAACATTCATACGCACACTTCCCTTAGCCTGTAATAATTTCAGGACTGGTGCCTCTGTCCAGAGTTGCAATCTTGCTAAGAATTACAATGCATTCTTCCAACAGGAAGTATTTTAAGGGCCAGTATCTCCTCGATAAGTAATTACTTTATTATTTGTCACACACACAGAAAACTAACCCTGTGCTGCAGCTATTTAATCCAATTTAAAACCAAGGGGCAATCTGCAAAATAATTCCTAATCTAAAATGCTCCTGACTATGTGTCTCTGCCTTTCACTTTAATGCTTAGGGTTTTTTTATTTAAATCCTCATCTTTTGCTATTGCCTATGTGCCAGCAGCAGCCAGCTAAAATATGTTCTGGCTGTTACAGACTTGGGGGCTGAGGGGAAGGAAGGAGGGAAATAAACCTGTCACACTTGAAAAAATAAGACTGGTAAATGACTGCTGGAAATCTAGCAGCAACATTAGGGCTATCTTTTCAAAGACCAAACAAGCCTTTTCAAAACCACCTATACAAGAAAATCACCCCCTCCCCTTTGCTTCCCACATACTGCAAAGTGTTAACAGTCCTTTCTGACAGCCTGAATAATACCACTACAGGCTCATCGAATATGAATATAAACCCAGAAGAAATTTTGTGTGAGCGTGCCTCATGCATACATGTACTTATCGATACATGTGCAGGTGTGTGGGTGGGCTGTACAGACAGCGAACGTACTCTCCACAGTCCTTAACTCGGTGCATGCATTTACAGATTAATTACATATAAAACCACTGCAGGAGGAAAGGTGTGTATGTGCGGGGGGGGGT
>NW_009633985.1:96040-96265 GCF_000690535.1 Cariama cristata
AAAAATACAATAGCAAGCACAGTGAGTCACCTGGCAAAGGAATGCACTGCTGCTATTTAGATTGTTTCCCCCTCTTGAACAGCTAATAATCCAACTGAAAAATATACCATACAGCTGCAGCAGTGCTAACAAACAAACAAGAAAAGTTCACTTACCCATCCTTTTGTCATCAACAAACGTCCTCCTTTTCCTTTCTCCAGCTGTTTTCTTCTCTCTCTTTCCTTT
>NW_009633985.1:96318-110017 GCF_000690535.1 Cariama cristata
TTCTTTAAACCACCAGAATCTTCATGTCACAGCACGGTTGCCACTCACATCACCGCCATCCAGCGTGCATGCCAGTAACCCACACAAAGTTCCCTAGAGAGGACAAGCAAGAATTTTGGGGATGAGGAAGGGAAAGGATAGGGAAGGGGTTGGGGGTGGGGAAGACAGGACGAAGGATGGGGGGGGAGTGTGTGGGGGGGTAGGGAGGGACTCTAAGCTCTGAGAGCCATTGTGTAAGTCATCAGAGAACCGTCAGCATTAAGTGGCAATCTGCAAGTAAAAGCTATAGCAGCCGATGAAGGTAAACCAACTTCTCTGGGAGAAATAAAGAAATCTTTCCCGGTACCTAGCATTTCTCATTCTGCTGCCTTTTGCCATTCCCAGACACAGCAATCCATCCTCCAGCTTCCCAGTTCCTGAAGCAGGCAGGCCTCCCGTGCTGTGCAAGACCCCAGTTTAAAAGCTATGCAGGATAGGTTTATCCATTTAGCTGGTCAGCTTTAAAGTGTTTTGTAGCTGTGCTGAGAGGCAGCTCTTGTCTAATTCGGAAGGCTTTCCAGAGAGTGATGATGCTTTGGAGCTTGTTGGTGCTAATGTTCTAGTTTGTGATACACTGAGTGCCCTCCACTGGAGAAAACAGATCGCACATTAAAGGCATGAACAAGTGATCCTGTCATTGCTATGCAGACTTTCTTCCTTCAGAAAAGGAAATTAAAGACACAGTATTGCCTTGCCCACCATCATCCCTTCCCGGACCCCTGTGCCTTCCCTAGATTATTGAATGTTTCTATTGCAGATTTTCCGGCAGACAGTGTAAAACACTAAAAAAACCCCCACCGCTTCCCTGGGTATTTGGCAACCTGATCGTTCTCTAATCCACATGACCTGTATCTTTTTCTTGGGCAAATTCTAAACTGTTTTTCTTTTCCTGTACTCACAGGGTGAGAACAGGGAAAGGAACGTCTGAAGATTAAAAGTGAAAGTCGTGATAAAGAGTCGAGGGAGGCAGGAACTGTACAAACTGATCATCCACGCAAAAGGCATTTAATTGCATGCATCAAATCCAAATGTAAACATACTGAAAACAGCTTGGTTTTTCTTTTTTAACCTAAGTGTCTTTTAGTCAGGAAAATACTGAGTTTGGTAAACAACGGAGAGCTGAAGCTGCAGATTTAGCGACACCTTTTTCCTTCTAAACCCCTCTTCTCCCCCAGCTCTCCCCCATTCAGGAGCAGTGACTTCTCGCAGCCAAGAGCACTGGTCTGCATTTCAGCAGCCTTCAGCCACACACCTTGCGGTCTGATCTAGGCTATGACACTTCCAACAGTGTTTCACCTCCTCCTATTTGTCTGGCTAGCTTACCGGGGCTGGAATTAATTCTCACCCAGTTCACCAGAAAGATGTCGGAGGGCTTTGGAGCAAGTGCAGTACCACGGAGCGCAGCCTTAGCCCTGTACGCCAGCAGCAGCAGGGAATCCAAGCCTCGGCGGAGCCCCACACAAGCGCACCTGTACCATGTTCGGCTTCAAAGCAAACTCAGGCTTCTCCAAGGGCAGCACTGTACCGTTCCCTAACGGTTTGAACCTGGGTTCTAAAGCTTATTGTATATTTGTGCTGCCTGTCCAGCTGCTCCCTCTTCTCCCTGTGCTACACAGACATCTGGTATTTTGAAAACATTTCCCCACCCAAATCTTGAGTTTAGATGCCAAAGTCGCAGAAGTACTTTTTATAAGGTCTGTCATGAGCTAACGATTATGTGTTATTTTTTGAAATATTTTTAAAATATTTCCCATTATGACTAAAGAGCATGCTGCTCAGCATTCTACAGCCCGTATCTCTTGAGGTTTCTGTGTACTACTACTCGTAATTCCACTCTATAACAAAAATGAAAGTTGCATGAAACTCAAGGACAGATTCTGAGCTCTTTTATTTCAGTTCCTTATTCCTGGCTCAGATAAAAAGACCATTGCTTGCCCCTGCAATCCACCCCGAAGGAAGTCGCCCCTGCCCAGCCCCAGTACCTGCTCTCCTGCAGGATCTCCCTCAGAGCAAAAAGGCTGGGACACAGAATGGGCAAAGTAGTTCAACTCCATTTAAAAAAAATAATAATCCACAAGACAATCCATAGAAGCCAACTTTTCATCCCCTATATCTGCATCCAGACTGCAGCATCTCAAAGCTTCTGAATAAAAAACCTGGTTTTGTTTGTCCTGTTATGAGAATTCTATAGATCAGAGATTGATTTCCATAAGAAAAGTATCATAATTAATCACTAGTGTTATTCTGTGTTGGCCACTGAAACAGATACCTCCCTCAAACAAGATTCAGAACTTAATTATCATAAATGATGTTGAAAGTACTTTTTCCTATATCTCTATTAACTACATCTGCACTACAGTCAGTATCACTTTAGCTAGCATTCATACGTATGCATGATATAATTTCCTAATAAAGGTAAAAGCTAAAGTGTGCAGTTATTACACCTTGTATTGATAATTCTCCAGGAAGAGTCCATTTGAAACTCTGCCAGATCTGAGAATGAATTGAGGAGAGCAATGTCTAAAGAAACTGTACCGATTTTCAGGGGATTTCTTTTCCTGGATCCTTTGATCCTATGAGAGCTGAAGCAGCATTGTCATAATCTGTCCTACTGCCATATACTTACTGAGACTCAAAATCCCCACATTGCTACAAGAAGTTTTAAATAATTTTGTTTTCATAAAAATCCTGTGATATTGCAATGGAAAATTTCACAAATTCCAAACCAGAAAACTTTAGTACCTGAGCTAAAACCAAGCGAGCTTTCACTCAACAGCATAAATGCCACCTCCCCCCCCCTTTTTTTTTTTTTACATTACCTGATAAAATAGAAAACAAAACCATTTGAACATTTGCCAAAGAGGAAGAAATGGGAAAGTTTTCCTCAGTCTAAAATGAGTGACTCTAGAAGGTAAAAACCTCATAGAAGAAAGGAGGATGCAAACGCCTGTTTGTGGTTTTGTTCCCTCTCCTCAGAGCAGCGAGAGGTGAAGATCTCTGCACCCAGCTCAGAGAATCCTGAAACGTTCCAAGTGCTCAGCTGATCCTCGTCCAACCGGCAGAGTTGCCTGCCACCTGACCAAGAGTTACCTAGGTAAGTTATCCATACTAATAAGGTTGTGTGTCATGGGATCTATAGTTTCTCTTCCAGGACAATAGATCTGTGCATTTCTAAGTTTCTGATCAATACTAACAGTTGTGGTTATATATATATATATATGCACGCACACACAGAGTCAAGTATACTCGGAATTTTAGCCTTGAGACTTTCAGCCTACTGCTTTGTTTCCATGCACCAATATTTAAAAATTAACAACAACAATAACTAGCATTTACGTGGTACGCTGACTTTGCAAAAGGTACCAACACCAACAGCCCTCACCCCTCACAACCTGCCTACCAAGAACAGAAGAACGTATCTATGCTTCCCTGTAGTACCAACTGTCCCGTTACTGGAGGTTTACAGCCCTGAATAACTTCTCCTAGCAGCACCAGTGGTAGAACTACTACTGGAAGGACATGAGCTAATGCTCTTTGGCCAATTTCTTACCTTCTGCCTACGGAGACCTCTAAGGTTTGCACTGCTCCTGCACAGCCTGTTCAAAATACTCCTTGCTGAGAAAGACATGAGAAAAATAAGCAAACTTAAGAGGTGCTCGGGCCTGTCCAAGGTATTGCCAGATTCACATTTACAAAGCTCGTGACTCAGGCAACAAATAGCACTTTATAGTTCCCCTTGACCTACTCAGTCATGAGGTTGTATTTGAGTTGCATTTTCAAAGCTTTCAAAATCATTTAGACTTCTTTAACAGATTTAGAGGTTTCAAGCACAAAAAGAACAATTACAGCCATCCAGACAGAATATAAAACAACAGTCCTCCCCAAAATATTTCCACAACAGACCCATAATTTCTGCAATGACACCCATTTCATAAAGATAAGCGGCCTTTATTTGAACTCCACAAAGGATGGAGTAGCCACCCGGTTCCTGTGGCAGTTGCTGCTGTGGATAACAATCTGCACTGCTAAGGAGCTTTAAGAGTCAGAGCTCCTTGGAAGAGTCTGAACTCAGCATGAGCCCTGCATCAGTGTCTTCCCCGACCAACTTCAATCTTCCATCAGTCACAACAGTCACACATAAGCCTTTGCTCACAACACCTCCTTTTTCATCAGGTGCTAATGTAACCTGCCAATGCGGACGACAGCTCCTCCGACGTGCCACCAAAGACACAACCCCGATACAGCCTCTAACTAAAGAATTTTTGCTTTTTAGAATAACTACTAAGGTTGATGTTACTCAAAGTGTAGAATCAGATCGTCTCAGCTGTGGTGATCCCAGCTTCAGTCTCTGCATCTCATTCAAGAGGGCAGGTAACACTCCAGGACAAGCTGGACTCTACACTAGCCCAAATATTGGTTTTAGACGCTCTCCAGCTTTTTTCCCAAACCATTATTCTCACAAGCATATAATCTTCACCAAGATGCATTTTCTCTTCATTTAAGAGTTTTTTTTAAATTTTTCTCAGACATCTAATAAATATTTTTACTTATAAATTTATCTGCTTAGTGACAAATGTCTAATCTCAGCTCTAATGGCTTTTAAGGCATCTAACAGCCTTAGCAAACCCAATCTAAAAATCAACAGGCAGCCCAACAATATAGGTATTGCATATCCTAGGATTAACTAGAACATAACTCCTCCTCAAATGCAAGCCCTGCTTTTCTATGCAAACATCAATTCCTTAGTTTATACCTCTAAAAAATAGTTTGCAGGATCATGTATCAGAATTTGCTGGCAGCATGATATAGCCAAAAGATGCTGAAGATGTTTGGTGCTATGAATATTTGGGGGATTGAAATGAAAAGATGGTTGCAACCACAACAGTTCGACTACACTCCATGTTAGCTGGGCATGTGGTGCACTGGACAAAGTGGAAAACAAAATGCTGACAATGTTTTCCCGGGTAGGCAGAAGCCCACCTGTAATCCCCAAGTGCTATTGAGGCAGAGATACACTTAATTAAAATAACAAGAAGAGATCATTCCAGCTGGACAATTACTGAACACAGGACTATGCACTTCGTTAAGAGACTGTCAGAGGTACAAGTCATGTCCGTGTTACTGGGAACTGCACCTTTTAAGCAAATTTCTCCCCAGATTCAGGGTGAGGAGGTGCCCATTATCAGGCAGGGGCTGTCGCAGTGCCCACTCATTAAAGGGAAACCCACTCCACATTGCGAGTCCAAGGAGACTGCCGGATAGAGGACCTTATCACGGGTGCATCACTGCTTCCACACATGCAAAGCATTTCACACACTAAAATGTTTACGTTTCCCAGCACTGAGGACGGAGGGAGATTTTGTTCATGCTGAGTATGGAACAGCACTGCACACAGCCCGTTCACATAAGATCTTGCACAGACTTTTGAGATCTTGCTGTTCTCCTATAATGCCACATGCTTTGCCCTCTTTGGCCTCAGTTACACCACTCCCACATCAGTCACTCTTTACTTAGCATTATGGCCCATGAAAGCTATTGACATCTTCAATTAGCCTGTTTAGCTTTCAAGTAAAGATCTTCAAGTCGCTGCATTCAAAATGAGCTTGCAAATTCTATAGGCTGAAAATGTGTATAAATTCTCCAAGCTAATCTGGCACATTTTGAATGAAACAGATGTGTCCACATTTGATGTGTACTAGTAATGTACATACACAGATAAACAGGGGTCTTTACGTATGTAAATGGGCCTATGTATTTCATGAACTAGCTTGCACATCAAATTTTGCCTAACGTACTTTGCACAATGCTGCTGAAATGAGAAGGACTGCAGACATCTGTGTAAAGTTAATTGGCCAGCCTTTCAAAACAGGCCTTCCTTCAATGCAATTTACAGGCAAAACAATAATTAGGAGGGCACAATTTTGTGATTTCTAAGGTGTCTGTATTGAGCTTTGAGATGTAGCTGCAAATGAGCGCCAGTTAAGAACAAAAGGGAAACCAGATCCTGCCTACCTAAATGGTTTTAGGGGAGTTCCCTGGAAAACCGAGCTTTGGGGGCAGGCCGGACAGCAGGCTCTGGAGGACAGGGACAGACAGAGAGGGTGTGTGCATGCATGCATTTCAGTTCTCCAAAGTAACCAACTCTTTCGGACTTGAATGACAGCATGAGCCAAATCCATCCAAAATCTGTTTCCACAGTTTCTGACCCACAAAGACTCCTAAACCTTCTGGGTTTTTCTGCTGTGAAGGGTTGTCACAATCCTGCAAAGATGCCACCCAGCCTCTTTGGTGACAGAGCCATCATCTGTAAGAGGTGTACTAGCACAGCAAAACTGATTTAAAAATCTGTGTCCTTTGCCCGTGTTTCCTAACTAGTAAAACTTGTCAAGAATACACTGGTTAATAAAGGCACACAAGAAATGACCACGTCTTGCTTCTCTGCTTACATAGCAGCCAGCATAATGGGTCAAGTATTTCAGCATATCTTTATCTCATTAATACTTTTTTACTCATGGTGAGCATTTTCATAGGGATAACAGTCTTCAGTACAGAGACACGTGAACCAGCCAACAATAACAATTCAAATTACAGGCTTAAACGCTACGAACTCGGGGTGGGTTTCTAGGGAAATGAGAACATGTTTCACCATATCATCTGGAACACACGATTGCCTTACTTTTGTTAACATTCAGCTCCAGTGGAATGATTTGGTGATAAGACCTACTTCAAGGCAATTTATCTGGGCTGTACTCACTTGCTTCCTTTTAATCTGGTCTCATTCACCAAGGCTGAAACAGATACACAACTCAGAAATCAAATGCTGCAAATAAAGCTAGCATGCATCTTTGTTTCAAGGGCTACTGAACTCAGACCTTGGGTTTTCCTTTCACCCTCTCTCCCCACAGCTAGTAAACCATGAATAAATTAGCAATTGGAGTGTAATGGCTGGAGCAACTTCATTAATATACTGTCATCCTGTGCAGAGGTACAACTTCTGACATTGAGGCTCTAATGTCCTGTGAATTATTGATGGAAACACATACATCCAAGTTCTTCTCTTCAACTCTTCACATGCTAACTGTTTAATTGTCAACAATTCATGACCACTGCCATTTGGCTGGTACATTAAAACCAGCACACAATAAAACCCTTTCTGGATTCCTGAATATGTTTCAACACTATTAAAGTATTGTAGATTTTAATGCAGCATATACAATCAGCAATACTGTTCCCCTACCTGCACGCATCGTGTCATATATACAGTTAACAGAGAACTTAGCAGCCAAACAAAGATGCAGAGAGAACACGACTATCTCCCCATCTGACATATGAAGAACTGAAACTTCAAAGGACTGATATGCCCGAAGTCTCACAAAATACCTGTACCAGACTTGGAACTGAACCAGCACATTTTCAGATTCCATCCATGGCTTACCCATGAGTACCCTTCTTCTCGTCCAACCAAGCTCTCAAGTTGTGACCAAACAAAAAAAATCCCTGCAGGATACAGTCAAGTTCCCTAATCCTGGACTACGTTAAATACTGTAGGTTAAAAGCCATACTAAAAGCCACAGAAAAAGGAGGTGCACAGTGACAGAACAAGAGGCAGCGAATACAAGTCACAGCACAGGAAATGGCAACTAGACGGAAAGAAGGATGTTTTCATCATGGGCCGGTCACATACTACAACAGAGTGTTGTGGAATCTCAATCCTTGGAAATATTCAAAAACCAGACTGGACGTGGGCTGAAGTAACCTGGTCTAGTTGAACTGCTTTGAGAACAGGAGGGGCTCGACTACAGATGTCCAGGAGTCCCTTCCAGCATCAATTACTCTATAAAAGGAAACTAAGCACCTAGAACTTTTAGGGTAAATTAAATACATACCTTAGTGCTTTTGTATAATTCTATCGGGCACCACTCAGCATGTTCAGCAAGTAAGCAACTCTGTAAATCAGGAGTGAAATTCCTCATATGATGTTCTCACATGAAAGGACAGGTTTTCAAGTGTGAAGTACCCTCAGTTGGAACCTGAAATGGAAAAAGAAAACACTCAGGACTCAGTAAGTTTCATTCTTCCAGAACTCTGAATGACCAGATGGGTAAATAAACAACAAATGAACTCTTCAGATACTGGCAACAGTTAATTCTCATTTAAGTGAATGGTTCCAACTGATTTTAATTTGGTATTTATTTGGATCTCTATGCAAGTGTATTCAAAACAGGAAGTACCCTGAAAATAGGAAATTTTTAATCAGTGTTTATTCCATCTGACATCTACAACCTGGAATATCATAAGCATTAATCCTTGCCATGGTTTTCATTTGTTGAGGAATTCAGAAAGCCTTTCTGAAATTTTTCCTCTTGTCACCCTACTTCTTAGGGTCCTCAAACCCCATTCATAGCAAGTTTCCAAACTACTTAGCAGATTGATGACCCAGATGATCAAGAGGGTAGACACCTGCTCTGACTACTTGGATTAACTATAAACTCCACAGACATTACCACCAGGTTGCCTTCTCGCTAAGATGAATAGGAGTAGGAAAATACTGGCCTCTAACAGTATATTGAAATTGTATGTAAGCATCAGTATAGTACATTTACACTGCAGGCAGTTTGTGGAACTGTGCTTAAGACAGAAAGGCAGGCTACTAAGGATGATTTGCAAGAGACAGACGTGGTGCTTCGCGACTTGGTTTAGTGGTGGACTTGGCAGTGCCAGGTTAACGGTTGGACTTGATGGTCTTAAAGGTCTTTTCCAACCTAAACCATTCTATGATTCTATGTTCTTCCTTATTTAACACTACTAACTAGTGAAATTTATGGTCACAGGTTCTCATCAACCTGCAAATAGCAATTTTTTTTTTTTCCCTAAAGGTATGGAACTTTATCGGGATTACCAATGCCTTCAAATTAGTAAGGAGCAAAACAATATCCAAGTGTTTTGAAAGGCAGCTAAATCTTCTTATGTACATCAACCTCTTATTAACAGGTGCTAGAAGGAGTATTTCCTGGTGCAGAGAATTATCCTTTATCTATCACATCGTGTCCTAAAGGAGTTACTACTAGCAGCTGCTGAAAAAGAGGATACAGAAACAATTGGACCATTTGTGTTAGTCATTGGGAAAATACTACTCGGAACCCTTCTGGAGCATTATGTTACAGAGGTGGTAATTTCTAGCTTCAGTATTCTTCCAGTGAGACTGCCCTACCCTAAACTAGATAAATATAAACAAGCTTAACCCAGGGACCTTATAAAACAAGCAAGTCCTAAAAGACAAACCTTCTCTCAAATTTCCTTATGAAAAACTTATTTTGGTTGAACACTGAAGTCATTATGAACAGAGACACAAAAAAAAAAAAGCTGAGAAAGTTCCCACAGCGGGCATGAAATGCGAAAGAAATACCAAGTGCACCAACAAGAAAATTTTGCCTTGCCACTTCTCATTATTACAGCTATTATCAGTGAGCTTAAAGCCTCGCCCAGAGCGCACTCTCCTGAGGCTGAGCATCCTCAAAACTGATTGACACCAAGGGCACTCCGCACCTCACAAAATCAAGCCTTCCTGCCTCAGAGCAGTTACCAAAGAAGCCTTTTGTACCAGCACGGATGACACTTGAAATAAACAACGGAACACATTGTATAGGGGAGAGGATTCATGTAGTTTTTTTTTTTTCAACTTAAAGATAATTTACAATGCTATAGTAATACATGGGACCTTACTGCAAGTCTCCCGAATGTTTTCAGAACCAAAATGAAAATAAAACCTAAGGCTGATTTACAGAACCACTAATCTGCATTTCTGAATCTTGCTATCACATCTGAAATGCACTTGAAGACAACTCAGGCCAAATTCTGACTTGAGTTATCTAGGAGTAAATCCAGAGCGGCTCATGACAAACCCTGCTCTGCCACATCTTCAAAAAAGCAGTGGAAAAACTTACTCTGGTTAGAAATAACTCTACCTGTTTCAGCACAGGCTTCCCAGCATTTCTTACGCCCATTTTGAAGAGCATGGGCATGTAGAAGCTCATCTACTCCTGCTGCTTATTGCCCACCTGGAGTAACTATTCTGTGGGTGTGTCACCATAACACCCACCATAACCATTGTCCCCACATAATAGGGTACGTGCTGCAAGCATTCATCCGGAGCTCGCAGCAGGACTGCCTGTTGATTTGACCTTACCAATTTTTCCTGTGTTTGGCAAGTTTGGGTTGGGACAGCTGCCTGGACACAGGGCCCATTTAAAACATCAGCGGCTGCTGGCAGGCTTTCACTAGATGTTAGGTTTTTACTACCTATGCTATTCCATTAGAAGGCCCAAGCACAACAAAATCTTCATCAAAATCCTCTGGGACAGAACGCTGAAGTGCTCTTCCTGGAGGGCAGATCCTGCATCCCTCTCCTGTTCACTTACTGTGGGCTTTATCCTTACCCATAATAAGACACCAGGGGTTCATCCCCCTTCAAGAATGAGCCTTGTCTTTCCTGCAAGACAACCAGCTACAGATCAGACACTTTGGTTTCAGGCTAATATATTTCATATGACTCTTTCAAGAAATTCATATAAAATGGGCATGCACAGATACGCATTGTAGGACAGAAGAGTAAAGAAGTGCAAATTATCAAAAGTAACTGTTTAATCACTAAAGAGTAGAAATCCAAACCATATAAAAAACTAAAGCATATAGAAAAATGGGGATAAAGCCATTTAAAAAATAAAACACACTAGGCCAGAAAAGGGAGTCAAAGTACCAGCAATGCTTGACCCTGTTATCTACATGGTTGTCAGAGGAAATGCCCTGTTATTCCGAGATGGTGGGCAATTGTCTGTACAATTTCATCCTTCAGGACTTAGACTGCACTAAGCCACAAAGCCTTGCTTATAAAGAAACGTATTATAGTTGAAAAATACCGTCCCCTTTAGTATTCTGCTGCGTATACTCATTTTGAGTAAAAGCAAGCAATCACACAGTCTAAGAGACTGTCACTGATGAATCCTGCAACAGCCATTTAGCAGAAACTACAAGCAAAGGCAAAAACAAGGGTAATTTATTTAATTTTGAAATTTACCTCACTCCTTGCAGTGTACTAAATAAGCTATAAAAGTGACAATTAATTGAAGTGGATGAACATCCTGCCAACCAGGAAAGAAACCCACCTTTTATTTGCCTCTAACCTTTCTTATTTTCATAACAATGTCTGCATTTTCTCACTCAAACACAAACAATTCAATGCAAGCATGGCTGGAAGGCTAAGATGATTATGGGATAATTCGTGTTTGCAAGAGCAAACAAAATCAATTGCAATTGTTTAGGAACCAAGCACATTAAATGGTGGTGAAAAGATATTTGCTGGACCTTTACAACATGGCTTTTTTAAATCCCAACACTGGTAAGGGATAGACTGACAAAAACCCTTAGGAACTATTTTAGAAATGTACACACTATCCTATCCACCGTGGTAACGGAGGGAGTCGTCTGCATCTGCTGCAGATGAAACAAACCTGGATTTGGACAATACTTAAAAACCACCACCAAAGAGTCAATCCCTCCTGCAAAACAATATGAGAGAGAAAAATTGACTGGTTCAGGAAGTCAATTGAATTCTCTATTATAACAGACTAAATACAGAATTACTCAATTAACTTCAGATTAATTATGCGATTCAGGTAAACATGACAACTGTCATCTTGGCTAACATGAAGCACTGAATCACGAGGTATTGAATCAACTGCTTCTCACCCTGACAACAAGACCTCGTTAGCAATCTAAAATCATTCCCCTTTCCATATATACCAGCCGTCCTCCATTGACTGGATACATGCGATTCGCAATTCCTGTTCTGTCCTGTGGATTTCACCATTTTTTTTTCCTAAGAACTCTTCATTCTTAGTGAGGGGCAGGGGCTAAATCAAGTACATCGTTGTTCAGGTTTAGTTAGGCACCATGTCCATTTTAATTTTTGGTCTCTGCTTGACACTAGAAATGTGGAAAGCAAGCCAGATCAAATCAGAAGCACGTCAGCAAAGGAGAGGCTCAGGAGGCACGTCAGCCTCAGGAGAATCTTACCTACGTGTCTGAGAACCTGATGGGAAGGAGTAAAGGCGACGGAGCCAGGCCCCTTGTGCTGCCCAGAGACAGGCCAGGCGGCAATGGGCACAAACGGAAACACAGGAAACTGCATTTACACTTCAGAAAAAGCTTTTTAGTGTCAGGGTGCTCAAACACTGGAAGAAGTTGCCCAAAGAGGTTGTGGAGACTCCATTTTTGGAAATATTCAGAACTCAAGAGGACACAGACCTGGGCAGCCTGCTCTATAGCTGATCCTGCTTGGAGCTGGGGACTTGGCCTGGTCGATCTCTAGAGACCTCTTCCAGTCACAACTATTCTATGATTCTCTGAGAAAGATTAAAATTGCAGCTCGCTCTATTGGTAATCCACCCCTAATACATATATAGATAATGAAGGAACTTCAAGGTGCCTGAGGAAGGGGAAGAAAAAAGTTCTCAAGTAATGTGTCTTGGTTTAATTATTTATGGTGATGCTTGATAGTCTCATTATCGGGTCATACATGACCTCTGGGTAGTGTCTTCATCCTTCCAGATTAATAAATTATTGTGACACAAATAACTTTGGCAATTACTTCTTCTTTAGTGCCACAGAAATGTCTATTTTTTGCTGAGGACAAAGCCTGATTTTAACACAAGCAAATGTCCTTTAGAAACAGACAGTATCATTATACTCAAGAGGCCAATTATTCAATCTTTATTCATTTTTTTATCCTAGTTTTGGCTTTGTAAGATTAGGGCAAGTTGTGAGGGGTTATCTTCACTGAGGTCCTTTAGCTAGTCTGCACAAAACGCCTCAGAGTATTTTAACATGTAAAAAATTTGTCAGGTTATTGTAAAATATGTGCATTGTCAGGAAGCACCCATTTTTAAGGCACTAATTCTTATTCTAACTTAATAAATCAGTATCTTTTCTTATTTATCTTCAGAACTCCTCCATAATATAGAAGTACTCGCTCTTTAAGGGCAGCTAGATTATAGAACATCAATTTCCCGGAAATTACAGTCTTCCAGGGGAAAAGAAAAAAAACCATCCCAAAACTCAAATTAAGAAAAGTCAAAGTGTCATACAGATCAAACTCTGCATTATTTCAGTACAGAAACACTAAACTGTATTATATACCTAGGTAAATACCACAGGAGTTAAATACTTACCTAAATAATGCAATGTGGGTTTGTACTTGAACCTGAAAGCAGAAAGTGGAGTGGAGGATTCCAAAATAATCTCTTGAAATGAATAAAAATAGTCTATTTTTTTCCTGACAAGACGACTGTAGTTTTCAACTGAAAATTTTTCCCACAAGAATTTCCAGGTAACACAACTGCTGCCCCTACCTCTCAAATCAGCAAAGGAAATTCTAATTCTTGGCCAAATAGCAGACATATCTCCCTAGGGTGCCACATTATTTAAGCACTGGGCATATTCATCAGTGGGCTGACAAAGAGGGACACTCCATGAATTATTTTCACAGATTACTTTCAGCATCTGATCATCCCATTTTGCACCCTTGATTTTCAGTCTCACAAGCAAAGCCCAGTTGGCGGCTTTCACGTTCAGCAGCGACGAGCTCTTCCATCCTTTGAACACG
>NW_009633985.1:110048-149046 GCF_000690535.1 Cariama cristata
TGCAGGGCCGTCTCACCTGTTCCCTGCAGCGCTGAGTTTCTTGGCGATCTTCCTCAGGCAGGGTAAACGCCTCATGCACGAAGCAGCGATGCTCAAGACCGTTCCAAGAAAGCCGTTCAGCAAAGGGGACTAGCTGCATGCTCTGGCAGCTGGCAAAACTCCTTCCGATAAATACTCAAAGGACACAGCTAAGGTTAAGGCCAATTGGGATATCTCTGTAGCTGGCTTCTTCCCAGCTCTGTCCAAGGAGGCACTTTGATTAAGTTGGAATGCCTGCATCTTCAGCTACCTCAGATTCCTCTGAAAATCTCACTCATTGCTTTTAATGCTAGTTCCCATCCTCGCAGCTGGTTCTCGAGCTCTAGAAGCCCATCATTTGGGGTTAAATTCTCACACAGCATGAGAGTGAGTCAAGATTATGCTCAGCAACAAATGCCTTGGGGAAAAAAAAGCAAGAATCCACTATAGGACATCATGTGATCCATAACTATTTGAGTCAACATTCAACTGTGATTATGAATGCCCTAGAAATGCTGACCGATGCTAATGTGGGGCAAAAATTTAAAAAAATTTTTAAAAAATCAGCAAATAAAATAAAGGAAAACTCTCAGCAAAAAACATCATTCAGCAGACAGTGTGGGATGAACCTGGAAATTTGGTTTCTATTTCTGGCTACATTTTGACAAGTTACCTCCCCTGTCTGTTCTCACCTTTCCTCCTACTGGGACAATGTTCTTCTCTTGCAAGTAGCTAGGTATGATTAATGCTGTGCTGGCATCTGAGAGCGTAAACCACGGATTGTGTACTGAGAACCTCAAGAGATGTTCCTTACTCAAAAGAAAATGGCACAAGACACCTATCATCTTGGCTGGCCTCTGTTAACACTGGCTTATCAGTAAAGTCCTTGAATTTAAGCAAAGCAAACTCAGTATCATGCTGAGAAATGTCTAACACAACTCTTCTCACCAGTGCCTGCTCAGTAAGTGCGTGCTCATCAGGGAGCTAAATACAGAATCACACAAGAATCTAGGAAAGCTCTTCCACAGTGAACAAAATCTATTAAGTAAATAATGTTTTCTCACATTTATAAAAATTTCTATTTACTAAGAGTGAAATACTTCTGAAAAGGTTGCTTTAGTCTATTACTTAAACGTAGATTACAGATGCCCAAAAATCTGCAACGCATAAGGAAGTATCTTCTGTTAACACATTTATTTACCTGAGAGGTTGGAAGTGCCCCTCACAACTGTATTGGGTTTTAACAGGTTTTTAATAAAAACAAATAGAGAACCTTGTCTTTCTACTCATCATCTAGGCAACACACTTAAATAGCTCCCCAGGAGCTGCTTGGGTCTGTCCTATGCACAGTGCTATACATTCAGTAGAAATTGTTCCAGGGACTCACTTTTTTCTCCCCTTGAGGGGTGGGGGGGTGAGCATTGCGCTGTTTACACAGCAGGCCAAAACACAGTAACAAAAATAAACCAGCTGTCAACGTTAGTCACTGTCTTGAAAAAGACTAAAATGGAAAGCAAAGTTTTAAAAGGAAAACCACCAAGAAACACCAAAGCTCTTTCCCACCATTTAAAAATCTGATCCCAGACACAGAACGCCAGTGTTTGGGTCCCTCCTCCGCCTGCCTTTCACAAGGCACATGTGACGATAAGGGTGGGCTTCAAAGCACCAGTCACTTCCAGGGCTTCCTGGCTCCCAGCATCCCACTGAACACTTAAAATGACAGTATGTATCTCGGATTACTGAGGAGTCAGGAACAAAGGGAAGTTCACATGAGGAATAACCAGTTGGAGGAGATGGGAAATCCCCCTGGGTTTGGAGCTCTGGAGAATCGGAACATCCTCCGTGACGTGCTCCATATGCTCGCCAAATTGTACCACAACTGTTTTGGCAAAATTTGCTTCAGCTCTTTTATTTTCTAACAGTAATGATAAAGAATCTCCTTTGAACTTTCAAATTCAGTCTCAGATCAATCCCCCAAAACTCCAAGGCTATGCCTTGCATCCCTTCACACAACTATTCCATTAAAATGCACTGTTTCCTAAAGGATTAATAACAAGTAGAGCTCATCGAACAGCTACATCATCCTAATAGCTACAAGAGAGAGATCTGAAAAAAAAAAAAGGGTATCTGGATTCCAACTTCATCAAAGATCAGATGTACTTGCCAAATTGAGTCCTCACTTATTTCTGGCTTAATTGTATTAAACAGGGATATATGCATTCCAAATGTGCTTTTTATTTGAAATGATACTGATAAAAACACACCTAATTCACCTCCTTGTTGCTGCCACCAGCACAAAGCTTAGTCGAAAGGGACACCCTGCACAGGCACCTTTGAGCCATCTCACAGCGAAGTGAATACGTTACAATAATCAGATCGGGCTGTAATTTACTCTACACACATCATTTGCCTCCCTGTAGATTTCAAACCTGTAATAACGGACCACTTGAGTTCAGAGAAATCAGATGTTTGTCAAAAGGTTCTGTGTATTGCTTTCATTTAGGCCCCAATTCAGCAAAGCATTTAAAATATGCTTACCTTTAACATATGGTTAAACCCCATTGAAGCCATTCATACACACTTCAGTGCTGTACTGAAGAGAACTGGAAGTAAGCATGTTCGAAAAGCAGAAATACTAGGTACGTATTGAATGGGTCTAGCTTTCCACAACAATGCAGAGTTATTCAGCCTCCTGTTGTTATAACCACAGATAATTCCTTATTGCACTATTACATAGAGGAAATCTGATTTTAAAAAAAATATTTACTTTCTAGAGCTCTGGGAAGCCTGTGTTTGTTGGTAAAATATAAATACGTTACAAGAGACAATCCATGGCCAAGGGTTACCATCTTCCTCCCATTCTATGTAACTGCTAGTGCATGAGTTTTCTTAGGGCATGGCTGACCCATGCACAAAAATATCGGAGACACTTGAGCGACATTGGCCACAAACTAATTTCTGCCAGAACTCACAGCAACAAAGTCATGTCAGCACAACAGTGTGTCTAGATTAATTAGCTGCGCTGAGAGGCAGAGCTAATTAGCCCATGCACTGCCCCCTACTCGCACTATACTGCTTTTAGACAAATCAGCCTGCTCTCACCTGCTTTACACGATGTGGACACAACCTAGAAGGCAGGGCCCCGAGCAGAGACTGAAGCCAACATGTAAAGAAAATTGCAGAGCGGGTTGACGTAGTGTCCTTTTTAGCACTAACGGAACAATGATTGCTACATCCCAGTCAGTAGGGACAAACAGGAAAAAATGTCCTTGCAATAATTAATGCAGTGGATAATAACGGCATTGATTTGAGTAGGAAATATTAATGCAGGACATTCGCATTTCAGCCATTTTTAGCATCCCCTCTTCTCTCACCCTCACCTCTGCCATCTCCCTGACTGTTCAGGCTGCTTAGCCCGGGTGTTCTTTGCGAGTCTCAGAGCTGCTTTGCTGGACAGATGAAAGGTTCATTTACATGCCTGTAGCAGCTGTAGTGGAATTAATATTGGTCTCATTATCTTAGCTTAGGATGTACAAGCCACTGGTTTTGCAATGCATACTGATGCAATAAAGAGAGGAGAAGAAGGAAAAGAAAGCGGGCTATTTTCATTATGAATGATATAGCAAAGAGTTGAGGAAATCCTAGAAAGGAGAGAGTTAATCTGGAGTAATACCCTGAAAGCTAATAGCACCTAATGCAATTTATTAAAAGAAATCTGTTGAAGTACGCAGTCTATGCCACGGTAGTTTTAATTAAAAGGTGAAAGAAAAGTGAAATCATTTATCCAAATCACCCTCCTTAAAGTTAGGGCCCAGTTTTGAAATATCCATTTCCATATATCTACAGTATAGGCATTGCCCAACTCCAAGATTTAAAAATTCAAGAGACTATTAAAAAAAAAAGATTTATCGGTTGTTGCTGTTTAATGAGCTGGTAGGGTTCATTTAGGTCAGCTTTTTCAAACTTTTGTCCTACCATTACATAGAAAAAAAATCACGGTCTTGGGGCAGGGGGATGTTAATACACATCAAGTAGTTTGGACATTAAGAAGACTACTGAAGAGCGTGGAACTTCTCACAACATCAGAATTTGTCAGCACACAACTACCAAAGGAGAGGGAGGGCAATGGGAGGTTTAAGTGGACTTCAGTGTAAGACCATGATGCTGTACTCCCTCACAAATCATCTCCTGGTACTGTGTGCAGGAACACACCCTCAAACACAGGGTCCTACGATCAGAGGTGAAATAATACTTCGGTTCCATTGGTGTCTATGCTTTACGCAGAGGGACACCTCAAGAAAAACAGCTCAAAGTGAGACACTGCTAACTTATAATGAATCTAGACTTTCCCCATTCACTAACTATGATGCTACGTTTTGAGATCATCTGGCATAAAAATACAAGGCCTGATTCACAGCCTGTTCAAGTCAGTCAGTCTCCTCACTGATTTCAATGGATCTAGACCAATCCCATCAGTATGCTGCGAAACATCTAACAAAACAGAATTTAAAGCTGACTACACAATGAAGAAATGTACCAATTGTTTAATGATTGATGAGGGAAATGTCAGATGAATTATTTGCCAAATGATACTAGTCCATCTGTTACAGAATTTTGCATGTAATGACAGAAAGAAATTAATGATATCTACTTCATATATAGAAACATTCTAAATTGTGAATCTCAGCTCTTTTCATAAACAAGTCCAGCATCATTATCTCCATTATCCAAGTACAAAAACTGAAGCATTAGTGGAAGGGTAGTCACAAGTCTAACTTTAGAGACACAAGGTGCCTAAATTCGGAAGCAAGTCTAACATAACATAGTCAGTGAAAGGAATGATGGGCTACGCCAGAAGCAATTCAAAATTCACTCCTTTTGCAGAGGCTGTGAATTACAGAGAATGCTTCCTATCTCTGGTTGAGGGTGCCTGAAACTAAGTGATGCAAGTGACCCCCAAAATTACCTTCTCAAGGAACCCAGCAGGACACCGGTAGAACCAGCAAAATTCAGGTCTGTTGAGTCCCAGACCTGAACTGGGTGTTTGCCAGATACTGATTTTTCATGCAACTTCAGTTGCCTCAATTCCAAATTCCACTGGTGTGTCAGATCAAAGTGTGTTTGAATTTAACACCATTCAGACTTCCGTAACATTGGAACTGCATCACTTACTACTTTTTTCCTCAATATACTTTTTGCCTCCAAGTTAACTCTTTGTTCCCTCTCTAATCTCCTTTCAAAGAATAAAAAGCACGCATTTTTTCCACTACGTTGTCACACGACTTTCTCCAAAAGTTTGACTCATTGTACGTATCTTCCAATCCCTTCATCTATTTGGATAGTGAGAAAATTCCGATGAAGCAATGCAGTCCCCAAGACTAAATTTCATGAGATTTAGAATGACACACCCCTCCCAATGAAACTCAGAACTTGTAAGACTGTTCTAACATCAGGGGAAAAAAAAAACAAATATATCATGCAACAAGAGGAGCATCACTGCGTCACAGTGTTTAAATGTACAGTCAGCAGTGCAATGTACTGAAAGTAACTGAAAGGCACCGAGAGGCAAAATATAAACATCTAACCTTCTTTTTAGTCTGGGAATGACAATTTTATCCTGAGCAACATTCTGCCCTGATTTGCTCTTGACTTCAGTTAAAACAACATTTTACCTTGGACATCTCACATAGGCAGAGATCACGTCATCTCTGTGCAACCCTAGGGTTTACAGATCTTTAGATTCAGGGCGGTCCCTGCAGTCTGTCTGCAGTCAAATATTCTGTGCTGTATTTCACAGCCATACATATTTCTATACAAACAAAAAATCCAAAGCAGTAACTTGGCCTATTATAATCTAACTACACTTGCTCCTCATTTTTAATTCATGTTTCTCCTTTGACTCCAAAAGACAATCCTTCTTTACAGCCAATGAAAAATTCACGAGACATAGAAAGGAGAGATTGAAAGCAACCCAGTACAGGACGATTAGGCAAAACCAGGATTTGGTCTAGGACTGAGTATGTCACCGGGTAGGTCTACTTCTGCTAAGTCAGGGAAGTATAAATCACTCTAAAGAAAAGATTTCAGATAACAGATTTTCAGCTTGTGGGAGAGGGTTAGGGCAGCTGAAGTTCCATTTGTAGGAGAAACCTTGCTGATAGGAATTGCCAAGATGGATGCGTTGAAAGATAAATCAACCCAATCATCTCTCTCTCAATGCTGCTATCCCCTCTTTTCTGCATGTTCTCTCCGAGGTCTCTAGCAAAGAAGCACATGAGATATTCAACTGTGTCTGTGTCAGAGCGAAGACAGATTCCTAGCAGGGGTAAGTAGATTGAAGACTTGGTTTCTGTGAAGTCCCATTTCTCTGTAAATGAATCCTAAATTACGCACATAAAGGACAAGCAAAAGATCATAATGTCAAGTAAATCCAAATGGATTTAGGACAGCATTTCTGTACCAGAAGGCAGCTTCCCTAGCAGTTTGTAACATATACATTTTTCCACAGCAAATCCTGTATCTGTATGTTGAGTTTCTGTTAGCAGTTAGCAGATCCAACAGTGCACTTAAGACGCTGCTTAGCTGCAAGCAAGCTGGATTCTCTAAGCCTGCTCATGTGCTTAATGCTAAGAATGCTCTGGGTTTTGGTTAAGTCTATCCCGAGTATCTTTTCAAAAAATGATACAATGAATGAACATCAAAAATTATAAAATTGTTTCCAATTGTACAGGTATGGCCAGAAGGTTCCGAGTTTATTTTGCATGTACAAGTGACAATTATTACCAGAAGAAATAAATCCCATAACATTGAAGATGAAATGTTTCAGAAAAACAGTGATTCAAGAATTCATGGCATGAAGGAGACTGAAAAGATTCCTACTGATGTCACTTGCCATTGGATTAAACAATGAGTAAAGATGAACTCTCAAATACTCAAACTAAGTATTTGAGGTCCCTGAGTTTCTTCTTCTGCAGATAGTAATGCAGTCCCTTATCTGTCAGCATATCTTTATAATGCACACACACAAATATTCATGTACTATCAATGCTGATAAAAGGGGAAAACCCACACCCATTAAGACTGAGGACATGCCAGTAAATGTCTGTAGGCACCATCTGCCACCGAGCTCTTTTCATAAACCCATCTGTTGTTAATTTTTTCTTCCCCAGACCTGTCTGGCCAAGTCACATACACTGAGAATCCAAAGGCTGAAAAGGTCAAGTGACGGCATTTGTTCTCTTTTGGCAAGGTATATCTCTCTCTTGGAAACCAAAGATCACCAGTTTTAAAAAATCTGTATCATATGTGGAAGCAGCATGGGTCAGACAAGCTGCATAAAATGATAAAATATTTCTGTGCCCTTTATACACAGTTGAAATTAAGTATCTGTAGTGACTTGGATCATACTACCAGTGGTGTTGCGTTGGGAAGGATTTGGGTTTGGTTTGTCTGTTGTTTCTTCTCTTGAGCGGAGAGAAAATGATGAGGAAAGACATCAGGTAAAGAGAGAAAGAGCAGCAAGGAAAGAGGGGAGGGAGAAAAGGAAAATATATGTTGTCTGGTCCTGAAATATCGAATCCGAGCGATGTAGCACCACTGACAAAATACTGCTTTTGTCAACTTAGCTCACATCATCTGAGGAACTCGTGTAGCAATGCCAACAGAAAAACTTTTGTTGGCATATGCTGTAGTTCTACAGGGAGAATCTGCCAACATAGTTTTGCAGAAATAATTATAAAAGCGAAGATGTGTCTTTGCTACCCTTCAGCTCCTGAATCTGAGAGCTCACATATATTACCCCTACTCCTTTCTCTATTACCTCCAAACACAATCCTGGAACAAGGAAGAGAACTATGACAAATTAAAGGAAGTTTAGTGTTCTCATCTGATTACTGGCTGCAAATTAGGTTTAGCAACAATGCCCAGGAATTACATAGCAATAAAATAATCTCAAGCACCTCCCAATCTCCAGTAATAATTTAGCATTGTTATATCCATTTACGGATGAGTAACCTGAAGCACAAGGAAATCAGGTTCCTTTCCAACACACTTGTCCACACAGAGAGACAGTGGCATCCAGAAGAACAGTACCCTCATTTCAGAATGACAGCCAATGCATAATTAATAACGTTCCCTGTTATTGCTTGCTTCCCACCCCCCCAAGTCTATTTAAATAGATTCAAGACAGAGACTGGAAGAGAGGAATGGCAGTTGTGAAATGCTCCTGCATCACTTAGCAAGGTGGGACATATCCTCTTGATTAAAAAGTCTGCTCACTTCAAGCCATCAGCAAAACTTCTGCAATCCAGCATCCACCACACCTGCCTCCTTCAGCCCGGGCCAGCAGTACCCGTGTTGGAGGGACACGGCGGCATCCCACGAAGGCAGGCAGAACGGAGTCCCCGTGGTGCAGCACCTACCGACAGCGTTCAAGCCTCATTGTCTTAGCAAAGAATCCCCAAGGGAGCGCACGAGTTCTGCATTGTTTGTTTGGATCGGCCAGCTATGGCCTACTTCAGCTAAACTGACAGTGGAAGTTAGTTGTTTGCACAGAGAGTTCTAAAAATCCTAGGTTACATACAAGAGGATAATTTCAAATTAAGGTAACATAACTTGATTTTAATTATGCAATTAGTCACAAACAACAGTTTATATTTTGAAATAAATTCTGCCACTACATTTAACAATGTATAGTCCTCCCCTCAAAACCTAACATGATGATTCCTACATTTTTATATAGTTTTTTTTTCAGAAAGCATATAAATTTGTGTATCAGTTCAGTGAATTTCAGCAGTTACAAGCTTTGGATGTGGTGCTAAGTGTAAGAGTAGAAAAGCACCGTACTGCCTGTAAGCTCTGCTCAATTTTCATAGTAGGGCATATAGAACAGACTAGTACAGCTTTTTTTTATGAACTAATCCTGCTGCTGGTAATAGGATTAGCATCAAGAACAGATGCAGAGTTATTCATGGTGCATTTCTTCCAGATACAAAACTATGCAGAACGGTTATTCCGTCAGTAACAGAAAAGGTAAATGAATGCCTGTAGTTATCTCAAGCACAATGAAAACATGCAGCCCTCCAGTGTGCATTCGAGTCTCAGTGCATTTACAGGAGACAGAACGCCAGCACGGGGAGACAAAGGAGATGCAGTCATTGTCACGCTAGAATGGCAGAAGCAGAAGACTACAGTGTTCCATAAGAAATGCTTCTTTTTTAAAAAAAGAAAGTACTTTGTTAAGGTATTTTTGGACTGTCATGCCGGAGATAATAACACCTTTGCTAGTGACTATCTTCAGGCTGCTTAAAAAACACATCTTGAAATGACGTTTCCATTAAAGTATATATAACTATAATACCTATGTCACTCTTGGCTGCAGTCTAAAATTCTCCTGTCCTGTCTATGAGCAATTGTTGATCAATAGACTTGACTAACGTATATCCAAGATACACATACAAAAAACCCCACCACCAAACACGAACAGCAGAAATCACAGATTTCAGAGATTTCGATTTTTGCCTAACATACAGTCACACAGATCAGGAGAACTGCTCAGATTTCACCTTACAAACATTAAATTTTTCATGTGAGCATGCTATTGATTTAATTGTCATTCAATTATTTTCACATGGTAAACACAACTGTACTGTTTGACTGCGGAAAACTGACACCAGGTTTTAATTATGAAATATGGCAGGACAAAAGCATGAAGTGATTTCAGCCTGACTGCAAAGGCAGAGAGTTTTCCCTTAGCTTTAGAGCCGGGAGGTACCCAGCAGACTTGATGCTACTTTCGCGGTAGGCAGCCTACAGCAGCAATAGCTGTACGGGTGTTTTACCAGAAATTCAGACTCCCATTTCTCCTCTTCTACATCGTAACAGGAATCCATGGGCCCAATTCTCTATTCAATGAATCTGGAATGGCTTCATTTAGTAAACCAGATTTATAGACTTCCACTAGTAAAGACAATCTACCTCTCAATATATTCTGAAGTGTAGAGGTGATGCTGTAATTACCTTTACGTGTAGTAAATAAGGAAGTAAAGCCCGGCAGTGCCAGGCTTATGTTTGCTGTATCAGGTCCTAAAGCATCCTGTCTGGTTTAGATTCTGAAGTTCTAGACTAAAAACTACAATTACAAATTTAAGAGAAATAAAAGTTGATCTTAATGAGTCATGTGTGTACAAAAAAAAAAAAAAAGGAGCATGGGGCTGGAAGAGGTATTTTGTTTGGCTAATCCACATTCTAACATAAAGTATCCTTTCAATTTTGTTATAAACCAGGTACAGGGTACAGAAAGAAGCAATAATTTTGATTCTTTCTTTAATTTAATCTCTCATTTCACACCACAATGCCTTAGGAAGGTGAGCCAGTCAGTCACACTGTCAATAAATGGAAATTAAGGTCAAGTTATCTCTCAGGGAACTTGAGTTCAGATACAAATCCTGTAAATTAGAACCACAATCTCAAGTTATTATCTGCATTTTCACTAAAGAAGTAATAAATAATACTTGGTATTTCCAGCATGCTCCTCACTGAACAAGCTCTGTGATACACTAAATGAATTTTAATTAATTAAGCCTTCCATGGGCAGAATATCACACATATTTTATCACTTAAATCAGATTGACCATTGCTAATTACATTAAAGAACCTCATAGAGGACCTATTTGAAATCCAACACCAAGTTCATGGTGCTAAGGACTGTACATATAGTAATAAATGGCAGACCTCTGAAGAACCTGAAATTTAAATGCAGACAATAGACAGGAGAAAAAAAAATAATACATTGTCCTTATTTACAGATGGAGAATTGATATGCAGAGACAGAGGGTAAGATTCTGAAAAAAAACCAAACCCAATATTTTAATACGAGTATAAATTTGAATTTCTAATGCAGCATTTAGGATTGTAGTAAGTACCTTAGATTTTCAAAAGCGCTGAGCAAACACCAAATTCACTGAACGCTAAGCACTTGGCAATTCCGAAAAATTAGGCCATGTATTTCAGGATTCCTATGTAAGCTTCTATTTTTCCATCTTCTTCACCCAAGTGCCACGTCAGAAGCAAGGCAGTCTGCCTATCAGAAAGTTTTCTGAGTGACAGGTAATGACTTCTCAACATCACCTACCATTACAGACTGCCTTCAAAGATGAATGCCTTAGTTTCAGGCCCTTCAATAGTGTGAAACTATTCACAGGTAGCATCTGCGGGTAAGGGATGACCCACTTCAAATTTACTTACCATGCAAAATGAGGAACAGCACAACACACAATAGTGAGTTTTCATTTATAAAAATATTAGCAAAACCTGGTCATTCATCTCCTATATATTCCTTTTTAAAATGCTAACAATTTTGTTTAAAAGCACAAGCTTTGTGCGAAGTTGCCTTCTTATGCATTAAGATTCTTTGATTCAAAGATATATTTTATTTTCTGGAGGGATGACACACATGTTCATTTTTCAGTTATTAATACTTGCTAACAGTTCAATCTCTGCAAGATCAAAGCTAGTTTTTCTATTTAGGTCAGACATATTTTTCCCAAAATGAACCAAATGAAATTTTATGCACAGTGTGATTTAAAAATAATAATTAAAAAAAAAAAAAGTCTTTCAGGACATTTGCATACTCTGTAAAAAAAAAAGAGTAGGAAAAAAAAAAGAGAAGAAAAAAAAAGAGAAGGAAAAAAAATTTCTTACAAACTTGGTTGCAAAAAGAACCATTCCATAAAGCATATACCCAAAAGCAGAACAGGGACAGGTTCACAGATTTTTATCTTGAATCTGGTCTATTAATATTATCAAGTGTCAGCCTATACTTGCCGTCTTATTGAGAAGTAAATACTATTTGATAAACCTTGCCTGAGTTGCCCTTCACACCTCTACTCATCATGCATTGTGGATCCTCTCCCTGAAGAATCACCAGAAGAATGACACCGAACGATGAATCCTTTGCCTCCCTGCCTCAGCAGGTATCACAACGCCAACTCCACCTAATGGTATCAACATCATCCAAAAGTGTGAGACGTTTCCAGTGAGGTTTTCTTTTCTGATAGAGTGTTGCTCACAGAGCCATCCTGACTACACGTGAAACCCAGGAAAGTCAGTCCTTCAGAAGTGGTTTATCTGCAAATGCAGGGACTCGGGTTTGCTCTTAGTTTCAACCGTTTCAAATACATAAGGCTGAGCAATCCAGCCCTCGCTCTTACTCAGGCCCAGATCACCAGTGGTGCTGGGTGCCTCATGTCTGTGCAGGAACTAAGTCCCAATAAAACCGGTATTATTTTGGCTACTAAATAGCTTGTGGGATCTACAAACCAGAATGTTGCATGACAAAGCCACTGGATGATGAAGCTTCATAAATCCAACAACATCTTTCTACTTCACTTCTGTACTGTCCACCCAGAGCACCCACTCAACCCTTTCTTTTCACATACTATAGCATGGAGACCAAAAAAAATAGGGTACAGTGGACATCATTTACAAGTATGTGCTTTCCAATTTTAAACACAGTCCTTGTCAATATGCAGTTCACTCAACTTTTAACCACAGTTTTTCTTTAATATTTTACAAGCAGTAGATGTACTAATTTACTAGGTAGTCTTTCTGATGTTATAATGCTGTCAATTTATTATGTTGTAAAATTAATTAAAGGGAGCTCGGTGTTACAGACTTTTTAAGGCAAAAAATGGGCATGCATTTTTCCAGTAATTTTATATTCTGCAGATACATCACAAGGAGAAAAAAAAAGAAAAGAAAACGGAAGCATTATTTAATCCTGTATTTCATAAACAGTCTAGTAGAGAATACACTGGTTCCATTTTGGGGGTGCAGCCTCACCTAGAATTTTCTAGGCACACTTTTTCTCTGGCAATGTAAACCTTAAAAAGAGCAGCAGAAGTGAGAGCTGGCATAGCACAGAAAGCAATTTAGTAGATTATCATAGCGCTAAATTGTACCTCCAGAAAAGCATATGTGGACGTTCCAAAAATAATCTGACAGTTTATCAAAAGTGGCAGGCACTGCCCTGGGTCATCAGCATAATGGCTAGGAAGATATAAACCATAGATCACTGATAGAAGTGGATGGCCGAACTGGAAAGCAAAGGGGAAGGGAAGAGATGGGGGGAAGGAAGAGAAAAAGAGGGACGGTACTAATTAGCATGCCAAGCTGACGATGACCGGGTTGATGTGGGTACAGAATACTAATGCAGCTAGTATCCAAGAACGATCGATTTGAAGTGTCGCTCCCCTTAGAGCCTTACCAAACAGTAAGACTGCTGTCAACATGCCTATTACCAAATACTTCATTATAGCATATAAAACCACATGCAAAAAGATCAGGCTTTTTCTTCCCCTACTATTTATTCTCCCACTCCCCAACCATCTACTCGCTTTTGAATTTTTTTCTTTATTGAACAAAACCACAAAAATTTTCACTGCTTTGCATTATTTTAATTAAATGCAATTCTACCCATTTTCACTGCAGGAAGAAAATTATAATGAGAGTTAACAACGTTAGAAAGGGAAGACCTTCGTATTTTTTTGATAAACATCAACAGCCAAACAGTTGTGCTTAGTAAACAGTAATACAGAAAATCTGGAAAAGAATCCAGACATAATGAAAATATTTAACCTCCAACCCCAGATGATATCATCACAGTCATTACTGACACTAAGCTTAGGCAAGGCAAAGTGCTCTAAATATCACAGGTTCATGTTCCAACACAGAGAGCGGAGAAGTTTTTTCCTCTCCCTTTTGGTGGAGTTCGACTGCGTTTGCTGGGTGAGGAGGGTTCCGGGAGGGATCGTGAAAATCTGTGCCTGGCCTGCTGTTCACTAAGCAGTTAGGAAAATCCAAAGCCAGTAACAGGCATTTTGAAGGCAGTTTGTGTCTGGTTTATATATATTAAAAAAAGCACAAGCACCAATTGACTTGCCCAAGGCTACAAATGCTGAAGGAAAGCCAGAAATTGCTGCCAGCCCTCCTGTATCCTTTTCCATTGCCACAAGGCCCTTCTCCTTGCAAAGCCAAATTCAGTTATTAAAGGAAAGGGAAAGAAAGGAGTCTTGCCTTTGAGGAGAATTGCAAGCTGGATTACAATGTGGTTATGTAGAAAGACCTTTTCACGGATGCTGGCAATCAGGATGGTTTCCTATAAGGAGACAACAGTTCATTTTTGGCATCTTGAAATTTTAATGAGCCTATTTCTATTTACATTTTTGAACAGCAAAGAGTAATTCCTTTCAGTAGCAAGAGATGTTAACATTGATTTAGGCACGCCTTCACACGCCTGATGAGTAAGGGTGCATTGCAAAAGATGAGAGACGGAACAATTGAGTAGCTTGCTGAAGTGCTGGGCTGTCAGCGGCACCAGCAGGGAGGGGATCCACCAGGCATGACCCAAGCCTGGCCTCTAGGTGCTGGTTGAAGTTTCCAGCTGATGCCTGCGAGGCACTGGAAGGAGAATGGTGGTACTATGGGAATTTTTTGAAATAACCTGATTGACTTTGATGCTTGAGTCTCAGGAGATTTTGAAGCGAGTTTTAACTTAAACTTGGGCACTGAACTTCATCATAGATAATTTTTGAACAACTGACTATTATTATCATGTTCTAACAACACACGCCATGCAAAGCAAAACCTCGCAGTAGATGTTTTCAGCGATTATGAGAAAAAAACCACAGGGACAGAGATTGGTAGAAGGTGCAAGCACAGAAAAAATACCCCCATGTGGGTTTAGTCAGCCCAAGGTCTTCAAGTTGTAGCTGAACCCCAATAAAGAGCCGCTTTTGTACCACCGTCTGAACTGCCTGCTCATTGTAATACCCCAGTCCAACCAGTGCCATATTGTCTAATCCATTACTAGGTGTACAAAGAATGACTCCAATTAGACCCTCTCCATTCCATTCTCTGCCATAGAATCACTAACAGTTAAAAGTGCTGTGGGGGAAAAAACCAGGAGCGCTGAAGTTGAGGACCCCGCGAAGGCTGAGCCGTTACCGCTCACAGTTCACCAGTGGGCTCCTGCTGCTTTAAGACGTTTGGCACCGAGACACAGTGCGGTCTGCTGAGCCAAATCTCACACAAGCTCCTTTTATTTAGTTTGCTACTCACCGAGGGGGGAAGGAGAGCAACTGTGGCAGAAACAACGTGTGACATGAACACAAAACAAATGCCTCAATTTCAACCAAATTCCCTAAATTCACAGAACTTTATTGCAGAATATAGAAAGAGTGAAAGCAAAGGACAAGAAGGGCTTGTGTCCTCTGCAGACAGAATAAAAGAAACTAATAGATCAGCTCCAGTATTCTCAGCAGCGATTTTTGTAGTGGATCCAGTCCAGGGTTCACTTCCATAAATGTGTATCCCGAGTAAATCTACTGACAGGGCAATTGTGAGTGTCAAACCAGAAGCAGACCCAAAGAAACAAGCAGGCAAGTCTGCATTAGTGAACAGCACATACACCGAAAAACAGGAACAAATAACGCAAACCACTATTTTAGCCCATAAAAAGCTCTAAAGATTAACTAATTCTGAAAGCATTACTAGCATTTACACGACTAATACGTTTTAAAAATTCCAACCAGCTTACCACAGATCCCTTTGGCATACACTACGGCATAAAATACCACTTACGGATAATTATTATTACTAAAATATTTATAAATAATTTACCGTATCAAAGCGCTCCAGGCTGTGAACGGTTCAGAAAACAAAACTGGGCAGAGTGCAAAGTGAGGTTTCACAATGCTTTGCAACAATTGATGAAAAACTTCATTTTCAAGTTTGGATGTAGTAACATATCCCCTATCTGCTCTTTTATCAAGGAAAGGAAGCTTTGATTTACACACAGCCACTAAGAAAACTGAACATGAAAAGAAAATCTGAGGAGCTTGGGATTTTCAGAGCCAGATGACCCGAGTTTGGGAAGCTGCCTTAATTGAGACACTACAATAGATCACTTCCTCAGTAAAGTGTGATGAAGCTGAAGGTCGCTTAACTTCAGCAGAAGATGAATTCTCTGCAGCATCCTGGCAGAGTTAGGTATCATTGCATCAGAGGAAATCTATCAGAATTGCACTTGTTATCATATCCAACAACCACAACAAGATGCACCTCAACTACCAAACTTGTTTGCCGATATTTCTTCTTTTGTATTGTCAACTGAAAATAGTAGAGTTATTTCTGAGCAGCTAAAAATCTTAATCATGGCTGGTCTTGTCCATAGTAGGTTCTAATCAGCCGTTAACCAGGGTTAGGCAACACCTGCGACTTTCCTAATGGAAGTGAGACTCAGGGATGGCCTCCCTTTGCAGAAGAAATGGAAATAGAAGGTAAGGGATGCACTCAAGGTCACCTCGTGATTCAGTAACAGAGTCGGGAATGACACAGCAGTTTTCTACTTTAAGCATGATACCACACTGCTTGAAATTTCGTAATAGTGTGAACACATTAAACATAAGGAGGTTATTCTCATTGTAGGGGTTTTCTTGTATCACTCCCTAAGTGTTTTCATCTCAGTATCCCTAAAGCAAACAAAATCCCATAGAACATTGCTTCATCTCTGTGCTGCTCTTAATGTGTGCAAGTACTTATTTTTAAACAGCTACTTCTTCACACTCCTGTCCATTAAGCCTGAGAGGGACCTGCTTCCACTCTGTGAAAAATAAAATATTCTTCAACAGCTCCATCTTTCTTGTTGTTGCATTTCTTCAAAAGACATATAACCATTTCAGTGCATGCACTGTTAATGAAGTAAGTTTCCGTATTGGCTTCAGCAGAGCATTGTGTTCAATTCCTTTACGCAAGGTTCTTAACCTCTCCTATTCTTACTGCCCTAGGTACTTGCTGGAAATCATTTTTAGTATGGCTGTTTCCCAGCACGCAAAATTGAATCCTGTCTTTTTCCTACCACCCAAAAAAAGTATATGATGACCTTAAACATCAAAATATCTTGGAAGATAATAAATATTGGATTCTTCCTGTTTGCCTTAGTGACTTTTAAGGGACTGCATTTCTTGAGAAGAAGAAACCTATTTTTAAAAGGTTAAATTTTGTATGATAACATGATGCCTGCACACAGTGGTTCAGGAACTCACATACAGACTTCATTAGGCTATCCGTATTGCTAGGTAAAATCTTAGCTAGGTATTGCTAAGAAGTTGTTCAAAACTGATCATTATTGCTTAACTTCATCCTGCTGAACCATGACAATATTCTGTTTCATTTCATTACAAAGAAAGAATCATGACAAAACTGGTGTGTCAGGGATTACTTTTTACTGCAAGCTCAAGACCACTCTTAAATCATTTAAACTATATAGGTAGTACAGCAATAAAATGTTAGATACTGAAGAAGTTTATTCTGAATATACAGACCATTAATACACTTTTTGATTTGCATGACTTCAACCCTAATTTCAAACCCTATGGATCAGCTGCCTAAGAAACCAAAGAAGTTGTAATTCTGGCTTCCCCAGCATTTGTCTCCTTCAACTTTCTCACTTTTGACCAGGAACGGATCAGTTGCTACATCCTCTTAGAAGCTACCCTGACACATTCAAACAAAGCGAGCATGGAAAGAGAGATCATCTCCAGTCTCTCTCCTCCTTATTCCTCATTCATTAAAAATAAAATAAAAAAAAACCCACAAAGAAAAAGAGCAGAAAAAAAAATTTCTGAAGTTGGAGCTGCCTAGTTCCCAGGGCCTGTAGGTCACGCTGGCTTGACTGCATGCACATTTAGAGTAAGCCTATGGTGTCACATTAATCTTGTGCACGACATGATGTTTCAGCAGCTTTGCTGGAACCCGTAGCCAGGAACTGTGAAGCTTTGATAGTTCAGCTTCAAGATTCATGCTGAGTCAATTAAAGGTATGTATCCCTTCAAAATCATTTTATAAATACTGCTATTTTAAAAAAATGAATGGTGAAAAGTTGTGCTTCTGGGAGGATAAGTCTGGCAGTTCACAAGGATTCCAACTGCTCCAGCTGTAAGCTTTCTCTACAGCTTTGACATAGGAGATTGATCAATCCTTTCCAATTTAATCCTTCATGTTTGGTAACAGACTTGGGTAACGGACACGGTTGTTACAAGAAGGTGCAGCCCCTGCACACACTTCCTCCCCCCTCAAGGATTCAATTCTTCTGTTATATTAAGCATAAAAAATTAATAATGGCTTTACCGAACTAGAAGAAAGTCCGCCTCTGACACTGGCTTAAGGGAAGTGGTAAGGCAAGCATTTAACTATTTAACACCACTTCGATGACATACACTTAGAGCTTGCAGAGGTCAGTGTTCAGCACTAATCTGAGCAGTAGATTCCAGCCTGAACCACCTTTGACAGATTCTTCCTGTTCCCCCCAGTGATTAACTGCTTTTTCAGCTTATGTAGAAGTTTGGTATTCGCAACATCCTGTGGCAGAGAAATCCAGTGTTAAATTACGTGAAGAAAAATATGCCCTATCAATTGTCCTGAACTTTCCCCATGCTACTCTCATTTGAGGACCCTTATTTCCCGTGTTGTAAGACAGACTGAACTTCTCTATTCAGTTTCTCCATGTCACTCTTGATTTTACAGATCTTCGTCATACCCTGCAAGCCATCTCTTTCTCAGAGGAAGAGTGCTTGTCTGTTCAGCACTACCTGAACAGAAACCATTCCATGTCTTTCATGATCCTATTGCCTTTCCTCAGACTGTCTGTAGTTTACTTACATGGTATGGATTTCGCTGTGACCAAGTCACATCAGCCTTGCCATGCCATGCCTCAGTCCTCATTGTAAAAAAGGAATTTTTACTTATCTTTCAAGAACATTGCAAAAAGTCTGGCAAGTCAATGATACTAGAGTAATCCACCTAACAACCTAAAACATAATTGACATTGTGTACTGCCTGACCATAACCTGAAAATCAACCACACACACAACGAAGGATCAGGCAAGCCATCTGAAGTGGAGCACAAGGTCCTCCCCTGACCCACTTGGATTTTCTAAGACTATTTGCTACTGCTGTTTTATCAAACACGAAAGAATTTAGAAGAGAGATAGAAGTGACATTGTTTCAACGGCAGATCTAGCTTTTCCTTTACTTACATTTCTCAAAAACAGATTTTAAGATAAAAACTATAAAGGTGTTCAAAACAGTTGGAGAAAGATATTGACATAATGTCAGAAAAGTGAAAAGCACATTTCTTTAATCTCTGAAAACAGTGATCATTACAAACTTGTCATCTTATTACAAAACCGAATCAATGTTAGGTTTTTTTGCTTTTACAGCATAATCTATGCGGAAGAAGAATTACACTGATTACTTTGCCAACGCTTGAAAATCCCGATACAGAGCTGGACAGGGCTCTTCATGTGAAGGAACTCCCCTCCCTCCCCTCCAAAGTCTTTAAGACACACAGATCTGATAGTTAAATTCATTGACACCAGACTAGGACAAGATCAAATAGCAACTCTGGAACAAAAGCCTTCTTTTCGGACTTGATATAAAGCAAACAGGAATCTTTCTACTGATTTCCATGAAAATCTGTCTATTTTCAACTTTCAGAAATAGCTCTGTTATGCTTATTTCTATGATCTACATGAGTAGAAAAATGTCTCAAGTACTAAGCCTGAAAAATCATTTTGCCACTGTAGAAATGTCCTTTGTTATAGATCTGTTTCAGTTAGTACTGACAAAGGACCCTTCTGCAACTTCAGGTCTTTGAAACAGCTCTCCAAAACATAGCACAGCTAGTAAACAATTCTACCAACTACAAGCAGCAAACTGCACAAAATTCATGACCATAACCAAAGCTCTGATGCCAGGACTTTTGAAAAAACCTGTAAAAATACATTCAACCTGAATCAAAAGCTAGAGCTCTGTTCCTGCTTATCCAGAATCTCACGTGTTAAAAAACTGCGGAGAAAACACACAGAGGTATCTATGGGCCAAATAACAGAGAACAAATAACAATGTCATTGCAAGGGTGCATGAGCATTCATTTAAAAGATTAGGTCTTTGCTCAGGTAATATTCTAGCCCATCATCTTCGTTTTAAACCTGTGAAGATCCATAGGGACAAATATGCTCTTCAGTTTGTCTCAAGTGACAGAGGATCAATTCTCATGAGAAGCGGCGCAGTTTTGCATATAAGTTGACTTAATTTTCAATTTCTAATTGAAAAATGAAAAATATTTAACAAAAATCTCACCTTTTTCGGTTCTATAGGTCGGATCCTACACTTAGAAAAACAACAGACATACAGCAAAGATGACAGAACTCTAGGTTCACATTCCGATGTTAGGAAGAAGCACCGCTAACCTTCTGCAATAGTTCACATCATAGCATAACCCTTCTTTAGGTATACCGAGATCTCTGGGGTGGATATAAATACACCAGTCAGAAAGTATCATAATTATTGCTGTATTTTAATGATTTTAATAAGCTGTGAAATGAAAGGTCGGTTAACTATTCATATGTATCTGAGAGATTTCATTAAAACCACACAGAATCTTGATGCTGAAAGGTCTAACTTGACACATTTTATCTCCAGGTCAAAATGCAGCACTTCGATCTTTTCCAAATGCAATCATATTGCATTTACAGTATCTATTCTCTCCCTAACAAAGAAAGATTTTAAGAGGATAACACAGGGGAAAATACTGTCTGACAAATGAGGTTTAAAAACAGTCATTATCCCTAGCATCACTTAGGTTATTTGTTTCTCCCTCTGCTGGTACCACTTTGTCATCAATTACTTCCAATGCACATTGCAACCACTGTGCTGGGTACTGTGCAGTTCCACAGCAAGCAAAAAAAGAAAAAAAGAAAAAAAGAAAAAAAAAGACAAAACTTTCCACAATGAAACTATTATCCTCTTTATTTTATTGATAAAGAACATTATAGAGTGACTGAAATAAGATGAAATAAATTCTCAAAGAACACTGAAGAAGAAGAACAAACTACTTTAAAAGAACTGAGGCAAAAACCCCAGAATGTTTGGCTTTGATAAGAGACTACAGCATTTTATATGAAAGAGTTTGGCAGCTCTCTTTTGCACTGTGTATGCAGAGGAGCTGTAGGCATAGACTAGGACGCAAGGTGCATGATACCTTTCCACTGTAAAGAAAGAGTAAGGACCCCCACTCTACCTGAAATCCAGAAGAAGATGGAGAAAACCCACTCTTTTCCAGTGTGTCTATGGTGAAGCCAACAACTGATTCCACTAAGTGATAGTGTTCTCTTTTCATTGCTGGCAGCAAGAAATATAAAAAGACACTTATCCCAAAGGAAAACTTTCTGCTGCCCTAACACCCCATCTGAAATTTAGAAGGCAAGGTAAATTCCAAATAATCTTTTTACCCTGAAAAAAACTATCTGCTTAAAGGCAATGTTTGCCTCTCTCCCTGCTGTGATATTCCTGATTTTGTCTAGCCAAAAGTTTCTGGCTAGAAAACAGTAACCCTTAGAATAAAAAGGAATACAAGCAGCCAATCTGTAATAAGCAGCCAAAGGAAGGGACAAATATTTTATGTATTTTTTAAATCTTTGAAGTAACAGCTCTTTCTAGACAGATGTAAAAGCAAAGTTCTAAATATTTCAGCTAAAACATTTAAGCATATCTTTAAGAACAAAAGATTCAGTTTTAAGAGCTATACATATAAGAAATAATTTCGTTTTGCTATGAAGAATAAAACATTTATAAATAATATAAGAAATAATTTCCTAGTGCCCTTACAGTTTACTAATCCTTTCAAGCATTCTACTTCATTTCCAGGAGCACTCAGCCCTGTCCACCTTGCCTAAATCCTTTGGACCTATGGGATCCATTTAAGGCCTCGCCCTTTGGGAAAGGTAAGTCATTCACAAGGAGTGTTCAAGAAAGAGGGAGTTCTGACGACTTTTGTTCACTTTGTTTGGAAATCAACAAATAAAGATTAAAAGAACCAAACTAGTGAATGTGAAAGCTGTTTCATCCACTTGACTGTGTGCTGGCCAGGAGTTTCCACGGGCACAACCCGAAGGCTAAACCCGAGATGTAATACAGAATGCTGACGCTCAGTTGCAGACTCCCTGCCTGATTTCAAAGCTGTCGCATGGTTTTTCTCCCACTTTGAAATGAGAAAAGTACAGAATCCTTTTACTTATTGGACATTTTTAAATTCACAGCTCTTTGATGACCCGAGTAGACAACTGTAACATACTGCACTCAACCAGGCTCTCTCTGAGATACAGGCCTACTAAATACAAGAACATAATAAATAGTGGTGAGGCCAGATAATTTAATAAAAAGCTTCACAGAAAAACTGTGTTATAAAGTAACTCCTAGATTCATACCACAGAATTTAATCTATCTCATAACCTTCCTAAAGGATGCTTAAAAAACAGGTAGAAAGAAATGCAATCTGTAAACCTTTGTTGTAGTTCAGAGCAACTGTCTAGCGGTTGTGTCTGGCCATGTTCCCCAATTATACATCACCTTTAGATTGACCCAGAGTGTTGGTCAGAATGGCACACAGTGGCTGAAAAAACATTAGATAAGGCCTGCTTTATCACCAGTGCAAATACAACAAAGATCCTTTACTATTAAAAAAACAAAACCCAAACCCAAACCAAAAAAACCCAAAACAAAACCAAATCACCCAAACCGCTAAACATCAGGATAGTAGAAGAATACCATAAGGGAAATTAGCTGCCAAATAAAGACAACGGCAAGAAATTAGTACCATGAAAGAGGATTACCCATACTGAGCTTAATAGGATCACATACCACCTAAGACAGAAAATGTAGGCAAATATGGGCAGCAAACAACGCTCGCCCTTCCTCCCCTCCCAAAGGAAGATGTCATAGCTACATTCAGCCATACTCTTGGCATCTCTTTAGAATAAATGTGGCCATTTGAGGCTTCCAGGAAATAATGACTTACGCTAATTACCCTAATGAGGATTTTACTTTGCATTCCCTCCACTTCCCTCTTGCTAGATTTCTTTTCTCTTTAATATAAAACCACAATGTTGGAAGACTCAAGTCTCATGAGTTTCATGGTGCCAGTCCAGCTTCTCTTGGAGCAACCTCCATAACCAACAAACCCAAACACTCGTCAGGCCCCTTGTCACAACTGTCTGCAGTAAAGTCGAGGACAGAAGGGATATTAACCTATCTCCTTTATTAGTGGAATCTTCAGGTGATCCCCGCAGATTTAAACTGAATTACAGTTGCAAAGGATCAGGAAGAAAAAAAAACCCAAACCCATACATTCAGAATCCTCACCTCAGGTTGAGGACAAATCAAATATTCTCAGCTTGGATGCATCCCTGACCAATGTAATTACAGCTTCAGTGAAGGTCATTCTATTGATTTGAAACAGGTGAGAATAAGAGAAGACATTCCCCGCCCCTGCATAAACAAGACTTTGAAGTAAAAATAGGAAAAAGCCTACAAACAATGCAGGAAGGAACCTTACTGGTCTCAAGAAAGGATTTTTCATGTGTTTTAAAATAGAGAAGAGAAAGTTTCTGTTGTCTATAAGAATGTTCCCCGTACTGAATTTTCAGAAGAGGCATGGGGCAGATAAGGTAAGGGATAAATCAGCTTGGCAGAAGCCTTCAGAGTCCGTGAATCTGCGACTGTTGAAGATGTTCTTACTAGTACTTGGCTGCTTCCTCACGCTGGCCCCAACTCAGCAAAGCACACGAAGGAAAGGAGACAGCACATCGCTAGAATATTGTCTAAGTTAACTAGAGTGATCTTTCAAGGAGGGGGGATCGAGGGTTGACTTACCTGGTTTCAAACACCCACAAGTAAATGCCACGTATAGGAAGGGAGGACAGCTCAAAGTTTAAAAATCAGACTCTTGTAAATTATTCCAGACTGGGTTGCCGAAAACCAAAATAAAGACCTTAGATCAGCAGCCCCTTCTGAAAGCTTCACCCAGCATACCTTAGTGAAGCTAAGTATTGCATATAAAATCAATAGGACAATGACAGAGAGTCTTTGCACACATTATGATATCCACTCTATCTGAACACTCCAAAAGAAATCTCTTGGAGCTTCCTGATATGACTGTAGCTTTTGCTATGTGTGTGTTGTGTTTTGTTTTTTTTACAATAACAACATTTAGGAAAATAAAAGACAAAGGGATTATACTGGTTTAAGTACTGTTTTAAAGAATACTTGCTCTTAAGAGGTAGCAAAGTAGCATTTGGAGAACAGGCAACAGGAGAGCTATAGAAGAAACTGGAGGGGTCTTGGAAGACAAACTGCTAGCAGAGACATGTGCATTTGCATTAATTAATAGTGTTTTGTTGGTGTTGTGGCTGTTTTGGTTTTGTGGTTTGTTTTTGTTTGGGGGTTTTTGCTTTGTTTGGGTTTGGTTTTTTGGTGTGTGGTTTTTTTTTTCTTTTCTTTTTTCTTTTTTTTTTTCCCCCGGGGGGGGGGGGTGTTTGGGTTTTTTAATAGTCATCAGAAATTGCCAGCTAACCAGAACCAGATGGTAGACCTCACTAGGCACCACAGCCATACTCCGCACTCATCATTCATGCACAACACCTACTGAAGTCCATGAGAACACTGAACAAACAACAAATGCCTGCTACAAAATCCAAAAACTTCAGCAGGAAAAAAACCACAGAAAGATCACGGCCTGCTGCTCAGCTGTCCTATAGCTTCTTTACTCTAGGAATATAGAGTGGGTGTGAATTTAAGTGCAACAGAATTCAGGCCAAAGGGTAGAAAATAGCGATTGATGTCTTTTCTGATACAAAGCCCACTGAAGTCAGTAAGAATTTTGTAACAGAAGTGCAAGTATAGCAGTAAATGCCAGGAAGAACAGAGCAGTACGCGGCCGGTACAACAGCAGCTATAGATGTTCGTCAGTGTTGGTATGAAGAAGAAAATATCCTGCTCAATAGAGACTGCATTTTGAATCTTCCTTTGAAGAAGCAGATTAAGCTCAAGACATTTCTGTCTACCATGCAAGGGGGGGGGGGCGTAAAAGACTTGAATGTGAACATCCACTGTGTTTTCTTCTCTTACGGCTCTACACTGTTTAAAATCTACTAGTTCATAATCTCCTTTCAGAAGATTTAGTTGGATTTGTATGGCTGAAGGAAGAATAGGGTGCAACGGGTACAGGAAGAGTGGGGAGGAAAGAAAAATCTTTACATTGCCATCTATCATCAGAGTAACTGAAACCGAAGGGTGATAACTTTAGGTCAGGATTTGTTTCAAATCTGTGCTGGGAGCAACTGCATGCTTCTGGGGATTGGCAATGAGAGATAGAGCCTTTTACCCTTTAGGAGACCAGTTCAAATCCAGGTCATTAGTGGCTTTAAGCAATAACAGGGACAGACTGGGAACAGATTTTCCCTCCTAATCTAAAAGCAAAGTGGAATTCTGCTTTGCCTGGCTCTGTGGCAGAGCCCCCAGCACTGCACTCGGAGCTCCCCCTCCCGTTTCCCTTTACCTGCTGGGTACAAATTGCTGGAAGCATCCGAGGGCTCACTCGCCATGCAAACCCGTCCTGGCTAGCACGATCTGTGTAGCAGAAGTCATAGTTTCCCCAGGTACTAACAAGTCTTTGTACGTTTCCAGGCAGGTACAATCATAACACTTTCCCCCCCCCCAGCAGACACTCTACACAGACACGTTATCAACGCTGGCAGTCGGCTGCTCCTTCCTATTGCTTACAATTCCCTGTCCAAATAGAAGCTCGAGAAAGAAAAACCCTGGATATTTGCAGAGGCATGAAGAATATGCACTCTACTCGCTAAAAAAGAACCCGTGATCTCAGGGTACGTACTGAACCACTGCTTAATAATTTTTTGCAGTATTTCCATTGACAAAAAAATTCCAATTGCATTGAAATCTGCCATACAATGCTAAAACAAGAACAAAATGAAAACTTTTCACTCCGATGGATCAACTTTTCCATCAGTTCAATGAATGGCCGTGCAAGTTTTTTAGTGCTACTGAAATTGATTCAGTGCAATCATTTAATTTTTCCCTTTCTTCTCCCCATGCTACTTTACAGAGAATTCCAATTATTCACTACCATTTGGGGCAAGAAATATTTCAAAATACCAGCTTCCAATGGAACAGATATCCCGAGCTTCAATTCATGCTCAATTTAGAGGGGAGACAGAGATAAATTCAGGAGTAGGTCCACAAAGGAAGAAAGAAAAAAAAAAGCTTAGGGTCATGTATCTTACCCATATTCCAATGCAAGTAATTTACTGCCACAGCTTAGATCCTTAAAAGGCTGCTCTCAGTTGCAGAATATCTCAGAAACTCTTCCAGTCCCTAGACACCAGCAGTGATTCCTTTTGTCTTTAACAGTAACTTTTTCTCTGTTTTCATCTTTCCATTTAAGAAAGGTTTCCCTTAGCCCCTCACTTTCAGCTGAATTGTCCTTCCAGTTGTCCAGAGTAACAAAACAGAACAAAAAAAAAAGGGAAGAAAAAACCAAAACACAAACCTCACAGCAGTCAGCTCTGGAATCCCTAAACCTGTGTCCTTCTTGTATGACTTCTGTGAAAGCAACGGAAGACCATGCCTGCCATTTGAAATTAAAAAACCCAACAGGGTCCTTCAATTCCCCCACTTCCCTTGAGTTTGCTGCTGCGGAGTACTGAGCAACCTGGCATGTGTTCAGCTTTCTGTACGCAAAAACTGCTCTCAAAGTAATGTACAATCCTTACATGATTTGATGAACCGGAGATTAATCTGCAGTCTCTAGCCCCTCCCAAAATCAGGCATATTTAAAGTAAAAATGAGATGTCACGTTAGCCTTTCCAAGGATCAAACAATTGTAGCTCCGTAAATTAAGACATCCCAAAGCTGACATTTACACAGTCTCTTTTATCAGTAGTAATTCAAGTACAGACTATGCATGATGATCAAATTTGACTTGAATTTCAAAGCCAATGCAAAGAAAATTCATATGTGTAAGCTTTTGGGATTTTCCTTGCAAGTGGTTCTTGGCGCTTGACATCAACGCTTCCTAGGGACCCCTGTGTACTGAGAACTAGATGTACAAACCAATACCCCAACTTGGGATAGTTTGACATTTCACATGGGCGGCCCCCCAGTACAGACCAGTGCTTGCCATTCTCCTGGTATGAAGGCAGCAAGTTAGCAATAATCACTCCAAGGCCACATTGAGCTTGGTCACACTGATCTGAAATGCTGGGTTTGCTCTCAATCCACTTTAGGAGCCTGAATCATTATCTTCAAAGCAGCACAACGGGCTCGCAGTATTGAAACACAGAAGACCTTTTTCACAGCACTCGATCTCAAGTAAATGAAGGAATTTCCATAGGGTTGAGAACATTTGCAGAGCACTCCATCTCACACACTAACGGCAAAGTATATACTCTTATACCAGCAATCTGTAACAAGTACATCTTTGCCGAAAGCTTTTTTGGGGAAAAATCCAACCTCACCACTATCAGAATTCAACCAGATAGTAGCTTCTGCAGGGAGAAAATAGTGATGAGGTCAAATATAAAGAAACCATATACAAGGGAACAGGGCAAAGTAATTCGCAGAGTCCGATCAGAAATACTTTAAAAGGACTGTGATTTCTATGCAGTTGCACAGAATTTCTCAACGGTGAGCTCCACCGGGCGCCATTAGCTGGGCATCCAGCTATGGAAGGGTAGGTTCTTCAACGACATACCTGACAAGTCATAAATAACTAGCTTTTTTTAAAATATGATTTAATTCCCCAAACATACTTTCTGCTAATTGTTACCAGAGAGAGTAATAAAATGGAAATCGCTTTATTTTGACAAGTGTTGAGTAAAGCTTGCCATGCTTCAAAACTTCCAGTGCTATTTTCATATAACATATAGGTTAACCAAAACACATAGAATCAAGAAAAGAGAAAACCCAAATATTCACAAAAAGGCATACGCTCTCTCTGTTTTGTACACTGATTAAACACTACTTATCGGTACAATTTGACACCAAAATATTTCTATGCAAAGGCTGAAGGTAGAAAACGTTCATTACGTTTTTGCATTTCAGGATGATTCTCCAAATTTGGCTGCCTCACTACTGTTCATATGTCAGTTAGGTGCACCAGGAAATAAAAGGTGAAAGCACAAAGGTTCTACCAAATGCTCCCTAGCAGCAAAAATATATAACCTGCAACAGATTCACCCAACAGCCCACTTTGCCAACCAGCAGGTCCTGGTTGTATGGTCTCTGCTAGCCCACCTTCTTAAACAAACTGCATGCAACTTGCTCACAAAAAGATGGAAAATTGAATACATCCTACCCTAGCAGGTGATAAATATGATAAACCTAATAGTAAAGAAATAGCATGGGATTTTTCTTAATGAGAAACACAAATTACCTACACTGAGTGACACATATGAGTGAGGTTCTGGGGTCTACACAGTTCTTAACTAAGCGCACGTCCTGTTCATTTGAGAAATCCCATCAGTATGACTGGCAGCTGCAGGAGGTTGCCTTAAACAATGTTGGCTAGATGGGGTAATTATTTTTTTAGGTATTTCTATGCTGGAAAAAGTCATTGCAGAAATGCAATTATACCAGCAAAATATGTTTTTACTGGTCTACTTTATGCTGCTTCCCTGAACTCCCTCGCCAGTGTGTGTTTTGCCTGCAGTAGAAAGGTTTCCAACACAGTATTTTTTCTAGCCTATGTTACACATTATTAAAAAGCAGTCATTACTAAAACATCCACTAGAAACAGCCCCTAGAGACTATTCTTTGCAGGTTCTCATTAGAACTGGCTTAAACTTTTATTTTCATTTTGGGTGAAAATAATTTTTAAGTTTAGAAACACCTGTGCAATATATCAGACAGGTTTTTGAAAACATCCAGAGCTTCACATTTTTCAAGGCATGCACCTACACAAAGAGAAAGACAGCCCACGTAGTGGCCACAGGAGATAAGGTAGATATGACAAAGAAAGGAGAAACTACACAAGCAGGAACCAGAATTAACCAAGATCTGATGAAGTGAAAGGCCAGTTCCCAGAAGGTCAGATTTATTCACAGAAAAATAGGATCTTCATCCCTTCAGCCAGAAGAAAAAGAACCACAGGTGGGAAACTAATGCAAGTGATTGTTTAGAGCCAGCATAACAGAAAGCATTTTTCTGCTATACATTTAAGACATACCATCCGCACAACTGAAGTTTCTAAGTATAGGGTGCTTGTAGAAACTTTATTAACTGTCGATATTTCTGTAACAGCATCACAGCTGCTGACAGCTCTTGGAGATAACAATCACAGCCCACTTTTATCACATTTTCAGACACTGAACTCTTGTGGGGTAAGACCAGGAGCTGGAGAGTATTTAGGCTAGCCTATGGCTGGGTGGATAGCTGAGAAATTCAGATCTGAGTTCATCATAAGCAGAATAATGCAACGGTCCACAGCTTGTTACTGTGCTCTGATTACAAGACTACTGGATGCTCTATTACCTGTAGTAGCACTTTCTCATCTCTGTGTACAGTTGTACCTGTGCTATTTTCCATGTGGAGAGCAATACTGTAAGCATACATGAAACATATTTTGACCACAGCCACTCATTTGCTTCCCACAGGGAAGATCAGTGAGGTAACACTCAGTCTGAACAACCCTAAATGGGAAGATCAGCCCTTGATCCCTCTAATGTCAGTGGAGTAGGATGGACCTACCCAAAGCACTATTCGGTATATCTCTGTCACATACTGCCTGCTAGAAAGAGGCATGGAGATATTCTTGACTACAGACATAACGTAAAGAGCTCAGTCTCCAATATAAGTCCCCGATAATGGCACGCTTTCACAAGGAGAGAGTTGAGGACTGAATTCCTGGACATCCAAAATACTTGACCTGAGATCACGCAAGAAGATCGTAGGGTACCTACAAAGTAATCCACATCCCAGGCCTGCTCCCTAACTATTGAACCATTCTTTTCTATTGCAAAAACTTCTAATGGCTTCTGAAATACCAGCTACCTAAATTTTGTTTTTCTTTTTTGGAACCCATCCATTAATTCCCATGCTATTTGCACTATTTCATATGACAGAGAGAATACGTAATGATAGGCAAGTTTTGTTGAAGCCAGTAGCTAATTTAGATCTGGCTTTCCTCAACAAACCGAGACTCTTCATCTGTCCTTTTAAGTTATCCTCAAAAGACTTTATTTCAACACTGCAGATGAAGACACAGTCTTTTTAAGTAACTGTTTTATCCTCTTTGGGAGGCAATTAAAGAGTGCAAGAAATTACCACCTTCTGTTTCTATTCTTGTCATGGATGGATAATTGGTTTGTTTTAAGAGAGGGAAAACTAGTCAGACATTGCCAGTTTCAACACTTCTAACTACTTACAGATCATCAGTGCAAAAGCGGTTCTGTCAGATTGAAGGACAACATGTCTAATAGGTCCCCTGAATTTACATGCAAGGGGATGCACTCTGCAGCAACCGCTATCTGTCAACTATGGGACTATTCAGGTCCTCAGAAATGCATGCAATTACCTCAGCAGACGCCTTCATCAATGTGGCTCCTGCCATCATGTCCCTGTCTTCTGTCTGGGAGATCAACAAAGTTATAAAACAAACACAGGTAAGTCTGAAAGATCAGGACCCAAGTGTGCTTTTCCTTTCCTTATTACATCACTGCAACTGTGCTATGTTGGTTTACCTGAACAGCCAGCTGCACATGACATCTGAAGGCTGAAGATGAATACGAAATGAAGCTCTGCAGATTGCATTGAATTCTGTATCTCAAATTGACACACCTTTCATGTTTCGAATTTAGTCCTGTTGATCGGTTTTAAGTTTCCTGGGTTTCAGTAAATATGTCCAGATTAGGAAGCGGTTAAAAAGAAAATGAAGAATTACAAATTCAAGAACATGCTTGTTACCCTACCCAGCCTGCGCAGGAAGGAGGAAACGATGTTCTGTTTGCGTTCCAAAGCAGTTCTGTTCTGCAGGCACTGTCAGCATCAATTAGAAGCATGACCTATGTTAGCTTTTTGTCAATACTGTAACTAGTTTAGAGATTGCTCTTTAACTACAGTCTGAGAATCAACTTTTGAAAAGACAAATCTATACAATCACTAAAATTGATCAAGAGTGGACAAGGGAATTACAGAAAGTTTCTGAATTGGATGTATCCACAGTGCACCTAAACTTGAAGGCTTTGAAATTCAATTACAGAAACTAAAATAAATGACCATAATGTTTTCTATTATCAGATACATAGAAATCATTTTCCCTTCCTTCCCCTGCCCCAATAAAACAAATTTCAATTACTTTTTCGTAATCAACAAACTTGACCTTCTATCAGAGTCCTTCAACAGTGTACAAGTTTTAAAGTTAAAGAGTATATCATAAGCGTAGAACGACATAGCAGACGATTTTCAGTTTCAAAATACAGCATCCTAGTTTAAAAAGCAAGTATTAGGTGCTTATAATGCATCTGGACTAACCAGATAAAAAGCTGACTATGGTACACTTGGCCATCCTGTGCAACACCTAAATCCTAGAAAACGAACGTGCACATCATGAATTCCTCATATTCACGCAGTCTTTGTACGAGACATGCATTGCATGTGCTCTGTAAAGCTCATGGTATGTTCAGAAGAATGCTCAAAAAAACCCCATCTTTGCATGTCATACAAGTTAAGTTTAAAATTCATGGACGTTATTTCCCCTCAGAATCTGGCCCTACACTGCAACTTGTGAAGAGGCAAAAAGATTTATCATCAATTGTGTTATTTTCCATAAACAAACCAGGTGACTAAAAACCAGGTCAAAAGCATGACCCTAATGGAAGTACTTGGTACAAGCACTTAGTATACATACTTGAGCTGGTATTTGGCTTGAACACAGTATTATGGCCAGGTTTACAACACATTTCTCTCACCTTAGATTAGCATAATCAGGAAGGGCTGTAATCTGCAGTCAGCACAGTGGTGCTACCAGAAGTCCTTAGGATATATATGGATATGCTAGCAAAAGGACTTTCATCTGACATAGAAACTGTCCAGAAGACAACTTCATTTCTGAAGCAACTTTGGAGATTTTAAGCTGTTCATGTTTTTTGAAGAGCAGGAAGGACTGACATCTGAACTTTTCACTTAAGGGATGAGAGTTGGGAAGACTTTGTAGCCCAGTTACAAGAGACCTGGCTTTAGCTGAAGAACCACACATTAAAGGCCTCAGCTTCACCTGACTGATCGGTCGCTTCTCTTCCCAGACTGCTTTTGATGGAAGGAATGCTCTGATAGCCCAGATCAGCAACCTAGCTGATCAGGCTTTTTAGCATAAGAATTTATTTCAATATTGTTATAGATGGGATTAAAAAATTCCCACACAGCAAGATATATTGACAAAATAACCCTGTTTAAAACACTACAATCACATCTAAGCTGTCTCAGCTACTCCTAAGCTTTCCTTTATAGGTATATAAAAAGTGCATTAGAAAAGCATCCTAAGCCTTTTTTCCTCTCAGTCCTCCTTCTTCCTCCTCTAACAATGTGGTTTGGACTCTAGTTCTACATCTCCACCAAACCGAACCGAACCCCCACTCCCCCAAAAGGGCATTTTCAATTGTCACAGGAGCAGAGGAGAAGAGAGAAAACAAATACAGAGTTGCCAAGGTTACTGACAATCCTTGCTGAAGAGATGAGTGAAATTGATAGGGAGGAGATAGGTATAAAGAGATACTCAACTCCATTTTTACAACACTCCTATTTCAGATGTGACTAGTCCTAGACATTTTCTTCTGGGAAATTTAGATCAATTTGTATTCACCAGAATTCTTCACATGCTGCCTTGCAAATGTAAGACTCAAACAGTATACATGAAATTGCCCTAGCCTTTAACCATGTTGATCTGCTAAGAGCTCCTACAAACCACATTATAGTCAAATGATAGCGGTATATTTATACTGTCTCAAAAATCTGAAGCCAGAAATAGTAAAGCTAAAAATAGTTATAGTCAAATGATAGAGGTATATTTATACTGTCTCAAAAAACTGAAGCCAGAAATAGTAAAGCTAAAAATAAGGCTTTTTCTTCTACCACAAGAAAGAAGAATGAAGAAGATGCCATTCATCCTAACCATACTGAAATCAATTGGTTGTCATGCCTAAGCTTTAAGACGGTAATTTTTAAACCGTCTCTCATAAGCCCTCTATTGCAAACAAGTTATTTTCCCTTGTCTCAGAGACAACAGCTATTTTAAAACATGAAGCTGAAAGTTTCCCTATCATGGAATTGTATGTGGTTTTGCTCTAAATCTATTTAGGAATATCCAGTCAAAACTGGAAACAGCTTTCTGATACAGTGGTATATGTAATGAAATTATCTTTCTAACAACCCATCTGCTGCAGCATTGAAATTCCTAATCGGTTTCTAGCTACTTTCTAGTACAGCAGATTATTAGGAGAGGGATTGTAACAGCTAACTACAATAGCAACCTAGAAATGAAGGAACTCAGATGAGTTTGGTTTACAGATGATGCAGTCTATGTCTTTACATCCTCACAGTATCACAGCTCTATTAAGTCAGTATCTTTAATATACGGCTGGATTATTAGAATGTTCATGTCTTTCACCGCTTTCAAGGACAGAGATATTAAGAGTTAAAGTTCAAGACCACATTAGTGGCCGGTAGCAGAGCAAGGACTCAAGGAAACTCAAAAAATTGTGATCTTTATAGAAAACCCATTCAATTCTATAGCTGCAGAAAACTTTCTATTTTCTCAGCTCAAAAGAGGAATCAGAATTTAGTACTATGTTATTAATACACTGAAAGTCACACTTTGACACATCCATATGCTACACGCTCTACTGGATATCCAGCAAACAGATTAAGCACGTGTTTCAGCCAGAGTGTAAAAATGCACTTGACTGAAATAAAGGGAAGACATTGCATGTCCATGTCTATGAACATAATAAATTAGATTTGACAGGTTTTAGCAAAACCCTTCTTAAACTATTGTTCAAATACCCAAGACCCAGTTATATAATAAAAGTGCTCTTGTGATAAAGAATTAAAAATTGTTCAGTTTTTCAGGCTGTCTCAAGGCTGTCTCAAACAAAATCTTCTAATAAACATGAGCTATTTCATACCATATTCAATGCATAAATCTTTTTTTCTACTTTCGTCTAATTTTTACTTTTCATAGATCACCTCAATGTCCTTTTACCAAATGAAGCCCTTCAGTCTTGAAACTGTTAAGACAAGCATCAGCCACACAACTATACCTCAGGTAACATTGGCTCACGCTATTCAAACTCATATTGCATGTGACCTTTTCCATCTTTCCAGTCTGATTTATTTTTGGACACTTTCAGATCATGTCAGGATTTGCAGGCATTAGAGGGTGAAGGATCAGAATAAATGCTGATTACAGAGAACAAAAGATCCATACTTCTGAAGAGAGCAAATATCAATTTCATAATGGAAACACATCTGAGGAATCTGAAACAGCTAAAGCAAACCTAAAGCACCTACTCTCCACTCCACACACAGTTTCTCTTACAGTCACTACAATATGTTCTCAAGGTTTTTGACTCTCTGCTTTCCCAAGTTTGAACATTTTGAAAAGCAATGTTATTCTTTTTGATACTAAAAAAGGGAAACAAAACAAGGATCTGGTATTACTGAGTCTTGCCATTTTGATACAAAATATTTCTTATTGGAGATTAAGAAATAGTGATGACTAATAGAGGCCCGTCTCCTTCAAATAAGGGAAATGACTGTAATTTAGTGTCTGGTAGAGGAAAAAGATCTGCCTTGTGACTCCATCGATCTGAAATTCACCATCTTCAACACATGATTCAGCATTCAGCTTTCAGATTAATCTGACTCAGCGGCAAGGAAGCAGGAACACTTGAAGTTTTATGCCAGTATTATGCCAAATGTCACTATAAGAGACTGTTGTCCAACAGTTGCAGACAGAACCATTAAGCATCAAAATTATTTTTTCCATTTCTAGCAAACTCTCCCCCAGTCACATTCCTGTAATACCTCTATTGCTGTGGTATTGAATGGCAAAGCGTAGCAAAGATCTGGATCTGTCTGTTGAGCTTTAGGCAACTCTCTTCACTTCTCTCTGCTAATGTGTGCTCATTTCTGGAAAAGCTAATTTTTTTTGCCTATTTAACTTGCATATTAATCTCTATTGAACTATACAAAATGAATTTCTATCCTCACGTAAAAAAAAGGGAGGATGGTTTTTGATTCACACCCTTCTTGATTTTCATCAATCAACCTTTTCTGCTTAAGTACTGTTTAATCAAAAAAAATCCCAGATGGCTCCTAAGTTTTACCATGGCATCACTGAAACAGAAAATACTGTATCTCAGCTCCCACATATAGTTGCTCATAAGATCATCTTAACTAATCAAAAAAATATACTTTAAAAAACAAAGAAAAAACCCCTCAAAACAAAAAACCCCGTACTTACTTCTGCCTCTGGGGAACACCAGAGCCTTGGCCCTCACGACTCTGCGTAGGGAACCGCTCATGCAGACCTCTCACTCAGTTCAGCCGCGGCCTCGGCAGAAGGACACCACAGCTCCGCTTCCAAGGCGAGGAGGTCTGCACGGTCCTTATCTACCTCTGCGATGCATTCAGGGCATCCAGCCCTCAACAGGTCTTGCCTCAGAACACTTCAGATTAAAAGAGCCCTAGTTTCACACACATAAGATGCAGTATTATCGCATCCCATATTTCTCTCTCCCCCCTATTTTATAACGCCATTATATGGAAGCAAAGGAACAAGTACTGCAGTGGGGCTGGTTTCAGGGACCGCTGATGGCCAAAGGTAAGCATCCTTCGCTGCATTCCCTGTCTCACTACAAAGCTTAAGGATTAGGGAAGTTGCTTGTCTGTCTAGGAAGAAAACAAAGAGGAATGGGAAAAAACTATGCATAGCATTCATTGTATTGAACAATTCACTTGCAAAACCATGTAGTATTAAACCGTGATGATAAAAACCAACAGTGCAATTTTTGGTAGTACATTAAAGTCCTAAGATCTGCCAACAATACAAAGTGATAATGGTCAAAGCCATACAGCTGGGGCTATTCTGCAGTGAAATAATTATATAGATACAGTTAATCCCACACCTAAAGGGAAATAAAATTTATTTGCAACAACTGCAAGTGTAACACACTTTGTGTTATGGACTATGCTAAATATAGCATTAGTATGCTGTAATGGCGTTCATATTGACATATGTGTATTCAATATGATCAAATTCTGGTCCCAGTTATAGCACGGGCATACACACTGCTATAAAAATGTAAGATACTGCCAATTCAAGGCCTTTTTCAAAGCTCAGTGGAATCCTTGAGTGCATTCATTCTCAAAGTCCATGGGGTTGAGTCATTACAAATCATTAGAAATTTGAACTGGTAGTTTTAATGGTGCCCAGGGGACTTAGGCACTCAGGTTCCATTAAGTTTCAATTTAACTTAGTTATCTAAGATCCTACTGACCACTTAAAAATACTAGCATAAACAAGATCCAGACTAAGTTACAGCACAACAGAAAGCCTGAATACAGAATAAAGTTTCTTACATAGTGATGCTTCTTCACATTTTAGAAATGCCTTATCAAACTATATGGGAGACTTGTGGTCTGTTAAAATCTACCAAGAAGTCTCCAATGTACTAGTTTTAGTTGGGAGAGAATTAACATTCTGCTGCCTACTGGGGTTAAACTATGACACCCAAATTATCCAGGTGGTGTTTTCTCCTAAGAATCCTAAAGTATATATTCTTCAGCTTCTATTTATGACTTTAGAGCAAGTCGGATCATTTGCTTTCCTCTCGCTGCCTAGAGAATGCACTGATGAGCCAGGAGAACGTGTCTCTATTCCATAACAATGAACCTACAGGAATGTTTTTTTAAAAGGTCCCTTTGTTAATATTTTACTTTACTACTGAGAATTTCAATTTTAAAAAGAAAACCATATAAAATTGACTGAAAATGTAAGGTTAAAAGAACCAGAATGAAAAAAATAATACTGCTGCTACAAATGCTGTATAACAAGTAAATGCTGTTCCATATGCCACAAGATTGCTCACATGTCAAGATATTTTGTGCAGAGGTTATAGATGGAACAGATCTATTGCTAAAGACAAACACGCCCTGGGACCCATTGATTTTCATATTAGGACTGGCTGAAGATTCAAAAGGACTATCAAGTACACACAGATGCATACGCACACACAAATGGTCCTCCTGAGGGCAACACTGATTGCCAAAAAGGATAATGCAGAAGCAGAAATTCTGCCTCTCTGAGTGTTATACACAGAGAAAAAGAGCTAGCAAGATCTCTTAAATACATTGTGGAAGTAAGAATTCAGACACTATGTTCCACTCTAAGAAAAGTATAAATTAACGTTAACATTCATTACGTGCAAATAAACCAGGAGAAAAAAAAATATTTCACTATCTGCATTTATCATTTTCTAGACCTAATCTGCAAACCCAACCTTCCAATTTAAGATTTGTCCCCAGATTGTGTCTTTGGTGAAAGCTCTCCTGCTTGAGCCCACACGTCCTTACAACAATGGTCAAGGTGGTGTGAACTTCCATATTCCTGAACCAACAGTGAAACAAAAGACGAAAGTAACCCAGTGTCTTCAGTCCCTCCTGAGCTTGAGCTTATTCTTTGCTACTGCAGAGGTTTTTGCAGTACTTCCCCCACCCTCCTGAAGAGCTCAGAAAAGATCATTTCATGCTCTTTAGTGGCAACAGGCATGATATATACATTTCACCACAACAGTTCATCATAGCTCTAGCCCTCCTTTTCCAAGAAAAGGATCACAACAACATCAAATGCATCAAAACCTTCTGATTCTGATGGAGGACCAGCCCTAACACTGCAAAAGCTGCAGAGCTGCATGACCCTGCAAGTATTCATTTTGTTATGGCAGGTCCTACATGATTACCTGTAACTGAGATTGGGGTCTCTGCATTAGATACTGCGAGTACCTGTCTACGGATCGAAAGATGCTCTGCCTCCAAGTCATGAAACCTGAACACAAAAATCTAACCCAAAAAGTCTGTTTGGGGAAGGAAGCAAGGCACAATCTGATTTGCCTGAGGTTACACTGCTTCTCACAAGCTTCTTTTCTTTCCTCTGAGCTAGCTACAAATGTCGCTTTATTGCTAGACTTATTATAGAAACATTATAATAAACATGGAAAGCAATATCTGACTCAGCAATCTGAATCAATTTTATTCAGTTAATCTGAATAAAATATTGAAAATACAGGTACAGAAGGATAATAATTCACAAAGGTTATATGCATTCTTTACCAAGGTATAAAGATATATTTTTTTTGTAAATAACAATTCCAAAGGACTGACTTCTCAGTAATTTTTTGCCCAGCTAACTCCGAAATAACTTGCTGACAACTACTGAAAATCATAATTATTAAACCTGGTAAGAGAAGAAGAGCTCATTCTAGCTCACTGTCTCCAACAGTTTCCCCCCATCCCTTCTCTAACAGCAAGTAAAACCCCAAGTAATTAGGGTATTATGAGAACAGGGCACAGAGAAAATGTACTTTTTCTGCTACAGTCTAGTGATTTCACCTAATTACTGTTTTAGGGACCTCCTGAGCCACAGGTGGCCACTAGACCATTGCCTTAAATAACCAGCAAGGGTATCTGCACGTTTGGGTCTGCTTTGAACTGCCTGATACCGCGGAACCAACTCACACTGAACATTGAACCTGGACAGCCTGAAGTTTTTAGGGATTTAAGAGCCACACAAGTGAAAAACACTGCAAACTCCAGGGTTCCTAAAATGATCTCAATCCCAACTACTCTGACTGTAATCTGTACGTCAGAGTCCGCTACTTTTGCCACTAGCATACAAAACCACTGTACTATTAATGCCACATATTCTTTACTATCACACAAAGCAAGTGTTATCTCCCATCCATTTTAATACTATAAACATAACACATTCTCATCTTTGGTTTCTGTGATCCGC
>NW_009633986.1:0-23747 GCF_000690535.1 Cariama cristata
ATATAAAAATATATAAAAAAATATACCTCTGCAGCCAGCCTTTAAGGCTGGTGGCTGGCAACTGGTTAACATTTTTTTTGTGGTTCATGAGAAAGAAGGGATCTCAGGTTGTAATTATCTGTCTTAATATTCCACATTGTAGTAGGTATTAACGTGTAATTGCATGTTGGACACAAAAATAAGAATGTAATTTCCAGGGCTGCGTCATTTACTAATTTCTTGCTGAATGATTGTAATCAGTGCTACTTGGACAGAAGGTACACAGGCTGCTGTGCAAGTGGCTCTTCTAACTGTGCCCTGATTATGTGTCAACTCTGTGAAAGCCCAGCTATGAAGAAGGGTTTGTAAAACTGAGGGTTTTGTAAAAAGGTTGTGTGTTAGCTACTACCATCCTGGATTTCTGCTGTCCGTTTCAGTCTCCTGGTGATTGTTTTATAAGTTTCATTCTGTGACTAACTGAGAGCAGTGTCTCTTTTGGGGATATTTTCCTCAACAGTTAAGCACTGAGAATCTTCCCTCTGGGTAGTCTCAGCAGTCTGTTTGGGAGCATCACATTGCTTCCTTGCAGGGATATAGGGAAGAAAATAGTTGCACAGCAGGGAATGTGCCACATGTGATGGTGTTATTTCAAAAGAGGCTTGAGGAAGATTGATTTTGAGCTTCACCCGTAAGGTGAAAGTAATTCCTCTTATAAAGTAGGGACAACTCCACAATAGGATTGCTTATAAAAGAATCTGCATTCCTTCTGTGTGCATGGTGTGCTCCTGGTGCTTAATTGTCATTCAAAATTGAACTTGCCTGGCTCATATCCTGTCACATAAGGTGTTTATTAACTTAGTTTATTAAAGAGACAGGGCAGGAAAAAAAGGTATGTGCCCCACCCTTTTACAAGCAAGCCATCTGCAGGCTGGCATACCTGCTATCAGTCTCCCAGGAAGGGATCATGTCTTGAAGGAGGACCGACACGGCTAAAAGAAGCTTCTATGGCAAATATCACACTTATTTTTTCAGGATATGGCAAAAAGCATACTGGTGTGGAACATGCTAATGGACATCTTACATGCCTAAACACTGTATTGCCCTTTGCTTTTACATGAATTCTTCTCTATCGTTCTTCAAACTATGAGACTATTTTTAAGAGATTGCACTTCACAGTGAATCTGTTTTTTTTTTTTTCCTGTAAATAAATAAAATGACCTTACCATCAGGAGCTTTTACCTCGATTTCAGTCCCCCTGAAAATGCTTGAAAAACAAACACCGCACACATTTGCTGGGTCTTGAATGATGAAGTTCAGAAGCCCAGGGATGATGAAGGCCCCTGCATGTACCAGGACTCCCTCACGAAAGGGCTGACAGTTTGACGTAAGGACTTTGTCCTCTGTGGAGAGGTTTCTGGTCACTCTCAGTGCTTGATAGAGAGAAGTGGCAGAACACGCTGCAGGTTTCGGAGGGACAGACTTCTTCAACAAACCAGAGCTTTTGTGACCCATGCTGAGTATACACTGACAGATGTGACGTGAGCACTCTGTAGATACCCATGCCTCACTGAGGTTTAGCACCTATGTATTCCTGGGGCAAATCTTGCAAGAGGCTGTTGCAAACAACTGAACAGGTCACCAAACGTGCATAAACCAAGTCAAGGTAATGTCACCTAAGTGTGTCAGGTCCTGATATTTTCCTGGTTGCCATTTAGTTCATATAATTTACAGCGATATTTCATCTTGTGCTAGAAAGAAAAAAAATGATGCATTTTATAAAAATAAGCAAATCTTAAGGGACTACAACTTCAGCTCTGTGTTTGTACTTTGACATATGCTGAGAGGCCAAGACATCAGGCACGTTATGAGCTTTACCCAGGGTGCTGTTTAGCACAGTGCAGTTCAGCTATGTTTCACTATCTGTTAATAAAGTCTGAAGGTTACACGTTGGTTTTGTGATGTCAGTGACAATTTACCACCACAAATTATTGAAAGTGATAATTCAGTGAAGTGATTCATCTACAGCGTGCTCTTGTGTTCAGGGAGGGAAAGCGTAGCTCATGTTGTTTAGCTGCCGGCACAAAATGACTAGCAATTGTTAGAAAGCATTTATTTTTCTCTCTTGACATTTCCTCCAAGCAACATGTAGTATATACATTTCCTATAAATTATAAGGCTTTTTTTTCCCTTTCCGTCTCCAGTTCTTTGTGAGGCAACAGCAAATTATTAAGTACAGGGAAGAGCGCACACAAGCATGTAGCAGGCGTATGACCCTCAAGGCCTGCAGCAGAATTCCTTCTGTGAACCCACAAGCAATGTTTTAAAGGCATTCAGATTCAACTCTCATCTGTTCTTACCAACAGCTCTGAAGGGAATTAAAGAGCCTCCAAGAGTTTTGGAATAGCTCTTGAGAGGCTAAGAGCACACAAAATTCAAGCCTTGAAACTGAAACAAATAGTGTTTTTTATACCTGAATGGGTTTAGAATTTGTATAATTTACAAAAGAAAAATAGAAAAGTGAAGGCAAGAATGTTAATAAATTCCATTGTATTTCTTAGCATGAAATTATACCAAAAAATGAAGTCAAAGACATGCATACGTTCATGTATGTATGTAAGCCGTGAGTTCTTTACACTTGAGTGTGCAACTGGTGCTGTCAGGAGTTGGATAACTGGAGGATGAGGCTTCACCTTAAGGTCATAATTTAAAAATCAGTTCCAACTATAATTATTCTTTGCTTTCTGAGGTACCAGTAATATGTTAGGTGCTTTTAAAATATTCTGAACTATGAGGATGTCACAGATTAGACAACTGTATAGGGTTTAGTGGGAAGGGAGAGGATTGGTACACAGTTTTATGTATACAACCTGAGTCGTACTGTTTCACAGCATGGCAGAGCAGTGTCTGAAAAAGACTTTGCTGAAGACAGGATAGGTCAGTATACATTAGAGCTGTATGATGAAGCATGTTTTGTGGCTTAGCTACACTAGACTCTGCAGCAGAAATGACTCGCAAACGGATTCCATGTTGTCAAGATAAATATTTGAGGTGGGCATGGGACAAGAAGATTTTAATAAAGATTGTAGCTGGATCCCAAATATATCCACACATCCTTGCTATCAATGTCACTAAAAGTCAGTGCTGTCTTTCAGCAGCTTTGCCGTCATGAGTACAGTGTGTGCTGCTGCAGAGTGTGTCCTACAGGCCAAAGAAACCACCTGAGTACAGTGGTGCAGGCAGGAGCACTTTCCTGGACAGTTCTGGAATGACTTTGACTATCCATAGAGAGAACCTTCAGATACAGCAGCATAAGGAGAACTCTCCAAAGCACATTTACCTCTTTGTGGCTTCACATGCTGGGCAGCCTCCAGCTATCCTGTCTGCTGTAGTAGAGACGACACTGAGTAGAAGATAAGAGGTTGGAGTAATCATTGCAGAGGCCTTGGGTTGTTTTTTGATTTTGAAAGACCGCTGCTTCTGTCTTTCTCAAAAGCAAATGGACTCTGGTGAGTAGGGGTTACCTGCAAGGGCAACCTGTGTTGTGTCTTATGAGCAATCCAGAAATTAATATTCCTGTCTCCCACAGTCTTGCTACAGTCCAAAAACTTAGCTATACTGTAAGATTTTTGGGCAGGAACTGGCACTTTACAACAGTATTGGATCTTGTAGCCTGTGATGAGAGTACAAAGAAGCAGTAAGGAAACTGCTATGGGACGGTATGCCTTGAGCATCTTCCAGGCTGTGGCCCGACAAAAGTAGATCATATACGTGAATTACATGTTTCCAGCATACAGTCAGCCTTTCAGGCTCCACTCTGGCTAGGACTACAGCAGAAAATTATTTTGAACACTATAGATCTTATTCATAGGCAGCCTGTATAATGCAGTGCTTTAGGATGTACCAGCTGTATTCAGAAAAGTGGTAACGTCAGAGATCACTGGGTGTCTGCTGTCCCTGTGCGCCCTTGAACGTGGGAGGAAGAAATGCACTTTGCAAAGGCTTGGTCTAAGCTGGCTGCAAGGTGCAATACAACAAGGGTTAAAGACAAAAGCGTTTTGGTGGATGGAAAGACTGACCAGATGGCATACTTACCCTCTAGAATTTCAGCTGAAATGTAGCTCTGGGTCCTAGATGACATACGATTGCTGAAGTCAGCTCCATTCCTCAGACACAAGAGCTATCAAAGTTCTTAGATACCTAATTTATGCTTTTTAGATTACTTTCTTTTTCCTCTACAGCTCTGAATATGTTGTTTCTTTTGACATCTTAGGCTAGGGCTAACAGTTTATCATTCCAGAAGAATTCAGGGGTATTTTTAGGCTTTTGAACAATGTTTTACTACTTTACATGTTGTAAAAGGAACAAAGAAGAACAGGAAACTCAACAGTCATACTCTAGACTTATCTCTGAGGAGGGGCCACCCAGCTGGAAGGCTTGGGGCAGGAACTAGCTTCTGGTGGGACAGGGTGATCCCACCATAAAATAGGGACTGAAAACGTGTCCTATGTTCATGCTAGAAATTAAAAGACACAGATACAAGTTGCAAATACTAAAATAATTACGGTGACTCTTACCATGTTTCATTAAAATGTTTTAAAACAGTATCTTGATCTAAATGTTTGAATCTCCTAATGCTGTCTTACTTCTTTTTTTCACATATAGATAAGTGGTAGTTGCGTAACACTCGTCTAACAATTTTTCTCATCTCTCACTGCACTAAACTCAAATTGAAGCAAATTGCTCTTTAAAATTGAAAGTGTCAAAGGTTTTAAAATTGCTCTCTGAAGGTCCTAATGCTCATCAAGCCAGTCAGCTCATGTGCTGTATTTTGACCTCCTTTTTATGTATTTCTGATGCTGAATACAACAGCAGTTGAACCCTGCCGGAGCTGGTATCTTCTTTGGCTAAAATCTGTGGCCAAATATGAGCATTTCCTACTGCATTATAGACTTTTTGTCATTACCATGTTTCTTTTTCCTTTTTCCTTCTTTCAACGTTCCACTCTGTCAAAATATCAAAACAACGTTTATTTAATTAGTGTAATTTATTTACGTCCATTTAAAATCAAGCCTTCCCTAAGTATAACTTGGTGTGCCTTTATCTGGTTTTATTTTTATTCAAGCTATGTATGCGCTTTTTTTCAGCAGAGGCTAGAAGAAAACAGTTGCTTAAGCCACAAAGGGATTTTCTTGTCTATTCTCACTAACTTTTCTACACCATACACTTGTAGGTTGTGAAAGTTCCCAAACAGGGTTCCTGATATCTTCAGCAGAGTGTGTGAAGGAAGTCGACTTCCCATCTGCCTGTCCTGTGCAGTGTCACGCATTCTGTCTGTGAAAGAGAATTTAATCCTTCCAAGTAGCGGTGCCACCTCAGCAGCTCAGTCTCATTCCTAAGGTACTGTTCCCTCAGTGCTGACTGTGGTACTTAGAATTGAGCTGTGTGGATATGGGAGATTTCCCATCTCATATTTGGAGAAAAGATATTTGCTCATTTTAAGAGCTGTTAGTAGATACACTATCAATTGCACCTTGCGTGGGAGTGTAGATATTATACAGTAGCAGTATCCTGCATGTTGATCTGTTAAGCTATATATATAACTCATAGCCTGAAGTCTTTGATGCTAGTGTATTTATAGGAGTACATGCTTAAAATCTAAGCTTTTGAAAAAATCTATTTGCTGTGGTAAGTGCACTTGAGTTGTAGATTTCAGTGGAAATTAAAAGGCTTTGCATCTTGATAGGTGAGAGATCCAGCTGCAAGCATGGAAAAATCGGCAGACTCTCTGGGCCACCTGACTTCTTCATAGAAATGGAGCAAAACTTGTTTTTCTCCTCGTTTCAGTCCAGATCTGATGACAACTATTGCAAGTAGGAATGAAGAACAAGGGGAGGTTCATGCATTCTACAGAAATTTTTGAAGCTAGAGGCAATTCCCGTTCTATTTTCGCATGGCATAAAGGGCCTTTTCCGAATTGTTTGTGAGGAATGGGAAAGAAACATCACTATGTCATTACACAAGCCAAGAGATCAGGTGGTGGTGTTTTTTTTTTTGGTCATCCTGTCCCCCACCCCCTCAGTCTCTCAAGCCATATCTATTCTGCATTCAGTAGATAATTAAAGGTAAGTTGTGTCAGCAATTGTCATGTTCACAAAGTCACTGAGGTACTTCAGTCATCTAAGGCTCTAGAATGAAGAGTCCAGCTGATAGTTTTGCCCTTCACATTGTTTCCGAGCACCTGCAGTGAGCCCTGCAGCATTTGGAAGTGCTGATGGGACTTAGCACAAACCTGATGGAGTTCAGGAGCTCCAAGGAGGTTTCTGATTATCTGTTCTTCCACTTGGACAAAAACTTGCTGCATAATCTTAGAAAAACCTTCCAGTAGAAAAGACAGCTAGAAAAGAGAGAAGAGTTAGTGGCAGGGGAAAGGATAATCTTAGATATAAGTCACTACAGCTTTATTCAGCTTTATGCCAGAATACCTCCACTGATCTCCAGTAGACCCCTTCCTCACTTAAAGCAGGCGGGCAAACTTGCAAAAACATATTTACTTGTTTGAAGTGACACACATTTTTGCAAATTAACAGTTAATTAACACTGAGGTATAAGGAGAGAAGACAAAGGCAGGAGATATGTGGAATTGTGATGATGTGCACTTTATGTCTGGAAATGACCCAAGAATATTGGGTCAGAATATGAAGAACTGGGATGGAATCACAGGGTGTGAGACCTGCTTTTCTTTAGGGTGACAGTGAGTTCAAACTTCGTCCTCAATGCCGCTGCATTGTGGTCTGATGGATATGACAGTAGTCCAGGGAGTCAAGACTGTTACAGTGGAAACTGCATCCTTATTGAAATGGTAAAATTCCCATTTATTTCAGCCAGGGACTAGGTATTACCTCCTTTCCTACCTCTGCTAGTAATCTACTCTGGCATCTCTATTCCATCAAATGGATTGCTGTGCAGACTGCCAGGCTAGCAGCAGTCAAGCTGATAGGAGCTCTGCATGGTGCTGTGCTGATCTACCTTCTGTCTCCAAAGTAACACAGCGGTGCTAGCGAGGGGCCAGGCAGGGATGCTGTTGCCTGCCTCTGCTGCTTCTGCCCTTGGGGACAGACAGGCACCAGCAGCTGAGGGCTGTATGGCCTGCACCCTGCTCCGCTGCAGGCTGCAGAGCTCCCAAAAATCATCTTGTTCAAGTTGCTGCATTTCTGTGTTTTCTAGTTTTTGTAATGTGTGAAATGCCTGTTGCTATACCTGCATCTTCATAAAATGCTTTAAGATGTCTGCGTGAAAGACACTAGAGAGCCCTCAGTGTTATGGTTATTATTACAGCTATCAAAATGTATTCTCTAAAAAAGATTTCAAACTCATATGTCAAGGTCTCCAAACATACAGGTAGAATCTCAATTTTCTGCATTATGGCTAACCTGAGGTTTTTTTCCCTTTTTCTCTCTCCCTGCTGCCCCCCTTCAGTGTTTGAAATAACAATCATCTCTGCAAAATTCAGGGATAAGGCTGCAGCTGGCATGTATGAAGATTTCTTTTGCTCCCACAGTGGGGTGTATAATTGACAGTAATGGCTGTAAAATCCAGAGCTCAAGGGCTAGGGTTGTATTTTTTTTCCAAGCCATCACTCTGGAAAATACAGAGGTTGATCAATGGTTGAACGTTTCAGACTGGTATTAGTAAATGCAGAATGTTAAAGATCCGCTATAAGAATAAATCATCTAATTCAGTTTATAATCCTAACTGTTGTTTAAAAGGAAGTAGGAGTAATAATGAAAACAAATTACCCTTGATTTAAATATTAATCTTATACGGTAATTGTGCCTGAATAAATATTTCAGTTGCAGAGAGTGGATTGTATTGTCAAACACTGGAAACTGTGCTGTGACTGAATTCACTGTCCTGTATTTATGTTTCGTAAAGAAGAACTGAAATGCTTTGAAAGCTTTCTTCTGCTCTATCTGTTCTGTGTGTGTCACTGTGTATTATGACGTGCCTCCATGAGTGATGTATGCTAACTGAAGGAAGGAAAGGACGTCAAATTGGCACAGACTCCTTGCTGGGGTTGCTTCAGCCAGATCAAAATGATATATATCTTCATAAAGCCAGCAGAATTCACAGCATTGGAGGCTTTGTATTGTCTAGGAATGCGAAGCACAGCTGAAAATTTTGGGGGGAGCTGGTGTAGCCGATACTGTTAGGTTAGTGCTACTAACCTAATCTACTTATAAAATGATGTGTCACTGAACTTTTCTTCTTTAAATAGACAACTTAGATCTCCAGTCATTTAGAAAAACTGTATCATCAGCTACTGCTTTTATTTTTCATCGTTTCTGTTTCCCTGCTGAATCTTGTGGAGCTCCATTGCATTCGTGAAGACCAGAATTACCACTTAAACAGTCCCCATATTTGAAGGGCTTCAAAACAAAATAATGGAGGACTTATCAGTCTTTAAAATAAACATATTAAGAAGGCCATTTTTCCACTGACATATTGCACACTTGAATGCAATGGAGTGGAATAATCTAGCTAGAAAAGAACTCAGTTTTTGAAATCTAACTCTTTTATGGGCTACTATGGGCTTTGCAGCTCATGGAGTTAGGAAGATGTGATATAGAAAAACTGACCATTCTTCAAGGTATTCCGTTCTGATGAAGGTACTGCAAACAAGTCTAATCTATTAATGTAAAAGGATGAGGCTCTGCTTTTGTAGCATCCCAATGATCAAGATTTGTTTTTTTTAAAAAACTTAATTAGCCCTGAACTCTTCTTTCTGGCCTGTTACGAAGAATTTTTGCTGGCAAGTCTCAAAGCCCTGAATCATATTCAGAATGTCAAAACCTATAGCAAAGAGTGCTGAAGTAGCTTGCACAGGGTCACTCACCAGAGGAGTGACAGAACCAGGCATCTCCTGTGTTCTCAGGTCAACGCTTAATGTCGATAGCAATATTTCATGACTCTGTGGCTGCTCCTGTTGTATCCCTGCTTGGGAAGGGACCCCCTGCCGTGGGATCCACTTAATTCAGTCCAGTTCTGATAGTGAATTTCACCTGGAACTTTGGCAGTGGTATAGGATAAGTGGTAGTTTCTCTTTCCATCAGCTATGAATTTGGCTGTATTTTATGAGACAGAAGAGAAGAGCAAAGGATTAGCATATTTTCAACATACAACTTTCTGAAAATAGGAGCACACTTTAATTTACACTCATCAGTACTGATGGAGATGTTGCTTTTTTCATACCTATGGGAGAAATATGTGCTATGGAACTGCTAACTGCTCCAATCCTCCTCTTTTCCCTTTCTTACACAACGGCTTGTTTCTACTTCGTCTTTTCTCCACACAATTCATCTGCCCACTTCTAACATTTATGTAAAAACTTTGGCGTCAAACCTTGACTGTTTCACATTTGAGAATATTTTGTTCCTTAGCATTGGAAAAGCGTGCGCCAGAGATTTAGATATGAATTTGTTGCTTCTTGTTTTACACCTCCACAAAGTTTGCAGAACACGATGCTGCTTTTGTGAACAAACAGTAAGAGTTCTAAATTATTAAATGTGGAAAAACAGAGATTGAGACATATTTGGTAGCTCTTTTTCTTTTGGAATTGTCATAGAGGAATATGATTCATTCATGTTACTGCATGGTTTTACCACGAAAAAGACTTGGTTCTTTTCCCTTCCTTAAGTTTCAGAGTTACTGCAATTCATTGTGTGTCCTAGGATGCTGTGATCTAAAAAATAATCACATAACATTTTAAGTTTACATTAGCTGTGCTAATGATCATGAGCAACCTGTCAGATACCAAATGTACTCTATGTTGAGAAGCTTCGTAGTAAGAGGAAGACCCATTTGTTCATGATAACATTATGAACTTTGGTTTGCTGCTTACCTTATATAGTCAGAGTGTCTGGGAGCAAAAGTATAGGTCATGCTCTTAATTATGTGGGAGACCTGTTTCAAGGGTTCTGTATTCCTATGGGATTTTCACGCAGCGTCGAACAAGGGTTAGGAGTAATTCTCTCCACATAAAATTTGGTGAATTGACTGAGTAGAACTGGTGATTTTGCTGATAAATGAGAGCCTGGCTCAGCAGAGTATTTAAATTAATTCCTGTTTAGCAGAGTAGTTACACATATGCTTAACTTATAAAATGAGATTGAGTCCTGGAAGACTGAAAGAGCTTGCTTCAGTGGTTTCCTGAGCAGGGGTCAACTTCTGAACTGGAACTGTAAAGAAAATCAGGGAGCCATAAAAGTTAAGGCATATTTCAGTGAGCAACCAAAAGATAGAAGCCTGGTTTCTCTGTGTTTGCTTCTTAGGAATGAGTGCATACATGGATTCTTAGGGAGTGTACTGCATCTTTTCTGACAGAGGGGTTAATCACTTGATCTATTCTCTTCTACTGTCTGCCTGCTTCCAAAAAGCTTAATAATTCTTAACCTCTATCCTTCTGCCTAGTTTTGTTGAAATTGGTCTAACGTTACTGGAGGAAATGACAGACACACAGATATACTGATTGCATAATCCTGTTTTATTAAGGAACTAGGCAAAAAATGACAAAGGCTTGTTACAGCAATATCTGCTACTGCAAAAAATATTTATTTCTAAGCATTTTATCATATCTAATTTTAAACCTTTCCAGTTATTGTGTCTGCCATTTCTTTTTGAGACTCTTCCACTGTCCTTTTTTCTTTGTATTTGGTCCATATTTCCTGTTGTTTCTAATTATACTTTCCTGCCTACCTGCTCTAGCAATTTTCTCTCTTTGGTGATTAAATCTTTGAAATATTTGTGGAAAGTTAGCACTTTCTGTTTCTTCTGCCTTTTAAACATCATCTACTGATTTTTGTCCGAAAATCACCAACCTGCCTTCTGCTCTTCTTGATGTTATTTCAAGTATTGCACATTCAGGCCCTCTGAAAATCTGGCAGGTTATTTCTTTTACCATTTTTAGAAAAAGCTGTCCATTTCTTTCAATTGTTGCGGCTCTTATTTGTGCCTTATCCTTCTGTGCAATGAAAGCATAACTAAAGTCAAGCAGCTTGAGTAAAACCATGGAAAACCATACCTAAAAATCTGCTTATATTCATAGACTGTAGTGATAATTTTGGCAGTGCTATGTTTTAATTCTTCATGTCATTTGGTTGCTTTTATTACTCCTAACAGTTGCCTGTTGGATTTCTTCACACGTGTTCCAAGAATCATGCTAGTTTCGAGGTTTGAAATATGTTGCCTATCTGAATTTTCCATCTTGCTTGCTTGGAGAAGATATTTTAAGTCTCCATTTTTTGGTGATTTTGTGTTCCAGCTAGTACACCCTTGAGGATTTTCCATTGCAGTGAGAGAAGAGTAGTGTGTATATTTGCAATGGTTTTATGTTAGCCTTGCAAAGAAATAGAGTTTACATTCAATTAAGTCATTAAAGACTCAAAATTGGACTGTGAAACTATAATGCAGTAAGAGTATAAAACAGAGTCAATAATTCAAACAATCTAATATTTAGGTGTTTACCCTGAAATGAAATGTGACGTGTTTTGATACACAACTTCTTCACCTCTGATCTCATGGTCATCTTGTGAAGCTCTGCTATTCATGAAGGGAAATCTGATTCACAGATTTTGATAAGGGTGCCAAATTTTGTAATGCCTCTGAGTAGAAATTGATCTTCACTTACTGTTTTTCCACGTTATGTGAATGATTTATGAACCTGTTGAAAATATTAATGATTACTAGCATTACTGAATTCATAATTATAATAATTAGGATCTCTCTTACCCTGCCTCCAGTTCAATAAAATCAATATATCTTTTTAAAAGGCTAGATGTACATGTTTCCACTGTTGATTATAAAGATTTCTAAGTAGCATCCTGAGAGTCTTACAAGTAGAAGCAATGCAATTTGTGCTGCTGCTCAGCCCCCTGAGTTGGTGGTTGTTTCCCACAGAATCTTCTTTTGAGATGCAAGATTAATATCTTCAAATATATCAATAAAAGTGGCTTTAAAGCCCAAATTACATTAGTTACAAGTTTGCCACATAATAAGGAAGCTTGTGTGATATGATATGTCCATCACATGAGATTCTTCCTCTCATTAGGTGATATTTCTTATTGACACATTTCCTTAGTATTTCATGAAGCATTTCCCTAATTCATGCCATGTCTATTTTTCTCTCTCCTCCAGTTTCCTAGTTATTAGTTTGATCATATTATTATTTTTACTGAAAGTGTACTTTACTTTTGGAAATGACAAACAAATGTAGTTGTGTTCTGACAGAGTGTATTGAGATAAGGTAGTAAGAATCTACCATTTCTCAGCCTGTCTACTTTGATGAGTGAATATTTAAAGTCCACATAAGTTTATCTGCAGAAATGTAATTCTTTTGTTTACAGCTATATTGGGGTAGGGAAGGATTTGTTTGACTGGAGATTATTTGAGGACACAGAAACATGGAAGGAATAATTTTGAATGAGGGAGCTATTATCAACCATTACATGTTTCCAGAAGGTCTGCAGAGTTATTTAATGTTTTGTTATGAGCACTTACTGTAGGAAGGGGAGCTACATTTGGCCATGCTATCCATTTCAATGTCTGGAGTGTGCTGTGATCCAGTCGCTTTAAGCAATGGCTCATAGAAGGCTTCAGTTCCAGCCAGGGTGGCTCCTCTGACTGCTTTAACCATTATAATAATCGCGTTCTGGAAGAGCCTTTCAGGGGACTAGGGATTTAAAATCCCTAAGTGCTTTTAAAATGGAACTTGATTAAGTTTATGAAGAGATTATATGATGTGGTGGTTGCAGTAGCAGGGAACTGACTGTATGGACCAAGATCTCTTCCTATCCAGACCAGTACATAAATGTAGCTCTATCTTCCTGTGCTGAATTTTTTTTATCTAGAAGGAATGGTCATAGCTTTCATATGGATGGTTGGTCTTTGTATTTGCTTTAGCAGCTCCTAGACCATTTACATAAATAAGATTAGGGTTGCTTGATAAGCGATTGCTGATGGTCGGATAGAAAAGGCAGACCTAACCAGAGGATGGTTATCTACACTGTTAATTACCCTGGGGATAGTTTGCTGGTCTCAGTACACTTTCTATTGAATAATTCTCTGCAGCGTAACAACCACAATCATAACTTGTCCTTACTATTTTCTTAATTGTAATTCCTCAGAGAGTATCCAAGGATTGCTAGGACATATGTATCCCCCTATATTTCACCAATCCTTCTGAGCTCAGGTGCACCTCACTCTTGGGCTCAAAGTGGTGAGAAGTTAGGTGCGTCAACACTGGGTGCAATGAGACACAAAGTGATGACACTTCTTGACTTAATGGAACAGTTCATACTAATAAGAACATGAATTCTGTGAGCATTTGAACTCACACAATTTTTAGTGTCACAAGTACATCAAAAACTATGATTTGATTTGACAGGACCTAGGACTCAACTACAGACATGTATCATCATCCTGTCTATATGATTTCATCACGGCTATCAGATTATCTCAAGGTGTACAGAGGGGAAACATCTGCTTAAATACTAAAACTATACCGTAGCTGGAGCAGGCAAGGGGTACTGTATCTTGATTGTTATAGGCAAAGTAATTTAATGAGTGTACCTCTTAGCCTTCCAGGTCAAGGCTGAAATATGTTGATAAAGCAAAACAAATGTACATACTGCAGTGTATGCCCAGAGATACCTGTTCCATACTGCCAACTTTAACAATATACAAAATGGAGATCATCTTCAAAATGGTCATCCTCAATCAATAAAAAATTGGTAGAGAGCAACATGGCTTTCTGTATGTCCATATAATTCCCAAAATAGTTATATTTTACTAAACTTTTAATATTTATGTTATCAATCAGTTTTTTAGGCCCTTTCCTGTATTGTATGCTTTTTTCCCTGAGGGTCTTGTTTCCCCTTACAGTACAGCAGATACTAATGCCATTGATGAAATAGACGTGGCATTTTAAGCAGCTCGGTTGTGCTGAAGCTCACAAGTGCGGTGCAGCTAACAAGTGGGATCGTGAGGGTGAGTGGACAAAAAGCAGAGGTGGCAGTTTTCCATTTAGTGCTGGTGATCAGATACTGTTTTGCTGTGGGACAGACAGTCTTGGAAGTAGCCTGGCAGAGCATGATGTTACTTAATTTTCAGGATTTAGTAAATGTAGTCTCTTCATATCACCTTTCTTAGCATGCCTCCAGATCCATTAGTTTTACCATGAGAATTTGTTTGTGAAAGGAGCTTTCTTATCATTGCACATTAACACTGTCTTTCAATTAAACTTGGATGGAATAGTTTGTAAAATCACTTGTGGTGGAAGGGAACAGAAGCCTAACAGACATCAAGCTGGTGAAGGGCCTGGAGAAAAAGCCTTATGAGGAGCGGCTGAGGGAGCTGGGGTTGTTTAGTCTGGAGAAGAGGAGGCTGAGGGGAGACCTGATCGCCCTCTACAACTACCTGAAAGGAGGTTGTAGTGAGGTGGGGATTGGGCTCTTCTCCCCGGTAATTAGCGATAGGACGAGAGGAAATGGTCTCAAGTTGCGTCAGGGGAGGTTCAGGCTGGACATTAGAAAGAACTTCTTCACTGTTAGAGTCGTTAGGCATTGGAACAGGCTCCCTAGGGAGGTGGTGGAGTCATCGTCCCTGGAGACGTTCAAAAAACATCTAGATGTGGCACTTCAAGACATGGTTTAGTGGACAGGGTGGCATCAGGTGTACGGTTGGACTTGATGATCTTTGAGGTCTCTTCCAACCATAATGATTCTATGATTCTATGATTCTATGACTTCTAGTTACTTGGTCATGACCAAGTTTCAAATCTTGAAGAGCAGATGGAAGAGAATGCTCGGTTCTTATGCCTGTGTTCCTTACACATAGGTGTTAGTGTATGAGGTGCAGGTGCAAGCATTTCCATAAGATCATAAAAAGAACTCTAAATAAGATGTCTTTTCAGAAAACCATGTGAGAAAATTTAAACCATTCAAACTTAATCCAACACTGAAATTGGCCCTACTTTGAGCAAGGTGTTAGACCAGATGGCTTTCAGAAGTCCCTTCCAACCAAGATTACCCTATAATTCTGTGATTTAAAAATATATTTCAGCCTAAAACTCTTTCAAAAAGCTGGGGGTGGGTAGAGGGGAAGAGGCAATATATATATTCTCTTTTCAGTTTATTTTTCATCTTACTGCTTGAAAATAAGAAAGAAAAGAGATTCTGGAAGCTTCTTTTGCTTTAATATTAAGGAAACTGGAAAGCATTTCTTTTTTAATTCTAGACTTGGCAGATACTGAACATTTGGGTAAAGAAAACTTTTTTTTTTTAGTTGAAAAGAACTTTGCACTTTTGCAAGATGTATGAGTTCAGCAGAAATACTTGCTGAATAGTTCGCAGCAGAGGAAGTTCCTATAGTTGAGGTTTGTAATCTCATATATTGGATATGCATTGGCAGCTCTCTCCAAAGAAGCCACTAATTTTGAAATATATTGGGGCCTTGAGTCTTGTGAAATGTAATGCTGGTTTTTTATATAATTGCATTTGTAGAACCAGTGCGGACACTAATACACAAGGCATAAAAAAGGTATGTTATAGATCTCACCTTGGAGACATGAATGAGGCTACGTGCTAATGTACTGGATCTTCCACTCTGAATTTAAGACTACAATTAAATTTTTAAAAAGGGGGTAGGGGAGATAATTTTAAAGTCATTTTGGATTCTAAAGTTAAATGACCAAGAAGGGCATCAAGACACAAGAAATCTGGGGAGGGACTTTTTACAAGGGCATGTATGATAAGACAAGTGGCAATGGCTTTAAACTGGAAGAGGGAAGGTTTAGATGAGATATTGGGAAGAAATTCTTCACGGTGAGGGTGGTGAGGCAGTGGCACAGGCTGCCCAGAGAAGCTGTGGATGCCTCATCCCTGGAAGTGTTCAAGACCAGGTTGGATGGGGCTTTGAGCAACGTGGTCTGGTGGGAGGTGTCCCTGCCCATGGCAGGGGGGTTGGAACTAGATGATCTTCAAGATCCCTTCCAACCAAACCATCCTATGATTCTATATCTGAAGCATGGATCAAAAAGCAGCAAAATGCTGCATGTTTGATATGAAATGTGAAAATAGTAACGTAGCCTGGTAAAGTATCACTTCTCAGGGAGACTCACTGTAGAAATACCTTTTAGACCAGTTTCTCAATGTTTTCAGGCTGATGGCTCCTTGCTTGAACCTTTTAAGTGTATTACATTTGCTAGAAAAATAAAAATAAGCACTCTATCAATGGCAGCCGTGATAAGCTTATATAAGAGATTTATTAGGTGTGTATTTCAGAAGATGAGCAAGATCATGCAATCATGAAAGGAAATAACAGGTGGAGTTAGGGAAGTAAGACTTTTACTCTCCAGCACCTTATAGCCCCTTTGATTGCTTCTAACTTGGGACTATGACCACTGCCTGGAAAATGTTGTTGTAGACCCTGTGATAGGCATTCTGTAGAAGACAGAATTAAGGCTGTTTATACATATTCTGTGTGTTCCCTTTTGCAGAAGAGTGGCTCTCACAAGACCAGAGTCAATGACTGGATTACCTCTTTGTGCAACTCGATTTTGCCTTACCATAATTGGGCTAGTTTGGCAACAGAGTATTGAGTCTCAGACTCAGCAAGTGCCTCCTGCATAGGCACACGCATTCATGTGAGCCAAGGAGACTCCCCTTGGGCTTGTGCGTGGTCATCATGGGAACAATGCTCTATTGCCTTTGTTGAACAAAATTCTTGAACTAAAGGGAAGCTTTTTTGTGTAGCACATGTGCATGTAACTTCGTCTATATGGTTGCCTTTCAGGGATAAATAATTGCTAAAAAAGACTTAACCTGAATTCAGCAAGTCTAATCCCAGATATATTTACGCACAAGTATAAACTTGCTGTTCATGTATATAAGGGTTTTCAGGTGGGTAAATATTTGTAGGATGAAGAATGAATTTTGCTACAGGGTAATGTACTGAGCGCAGTGCTTGACTCATGATTTAGTATGCTGGAATTACTCAATAGCAAATATTTGCAGCACTGGCCCTGTAATCTTTTAGTGTGAAAATACTGGATCTCATTCCCTGCTGATCAACGTTATGTTTGTGCAACTCCTCCTGTTCAGCAAAAGATTTCTTTCATTGTCACTATCTCCTGAAATTGTTAGCAGTCTGGGAAATTGTAATGGGAATGAAATAGCTAAGAAGGCTCTTTTAAGGAACACTCAAGACTGGTATCGATCTAAAGGCTTAGGGCTGGGGGTCATGATGTAAGAGTCAAATTCCTATAGCGCTGCCAGTCCCGGGCAAACAAGAGTATGGAGTCAACACATCAGTTCCATGTGTACTGGAGTGTTGTTTAATTGAGGCCTTTATACTTTGTTTTCTTACAAATAAAATGACTATTATGTTATCTTTCTCCTAATTTTTGCTTTTGTCAATTAAGAAAACAATCATCCCTTTCTGCAGTTGTCTTGTACAGGGTAGTCTAAGCCTTTGATGGATCCTGTAGAAACTTTCCCAATTAATAATGATCATTTGTGGCTGTACGCCTGGTTTCTTCTTTTGCAGTTTTATCATACTTATATGTGAGTTATGTTATATGTATTGTTATTTTTATGCTGAGGACAATAAAAACAGCAGGTAGAGAAACCCAGGTTGACAATGTATTTGCAGTGTTTTATTAGACTTTGTACTGTCAGTAAAACTGTTTCCTTAGCCCTGCAATTCAGTCCCACCTGCATAGTAACTGCGGTTTTTGTGCTGTTGCCTCAAGATTGGGCTGCTTCAAAAGTACTTGATGTTTACTGACTACTGTGTTGAATAATTTATTGAACGATTATTAGACTGGATGTAATAAAGTCGGTGTTGATTTACCATTCCCTTAGCATAATGTGGTAAATGATCACTGGATTTACTATGTCAAAAGATGCTCAGAATCACGATTCTGAACTGAAATGCTGGCTTTGTGGGAAATTACATTTTAAATTTATATTATATTAAAAGGTTTGCTAATTTTTATCCACTTTTGAATGGTTTGAATTGTTTGAATGGTTTGAATTGTTTCAGAAAAGTGCTATCAACAGCTGGAAAATTGTATAGTGAATAATTTATTTGAAAATAGCAAAAAAAGTCAAATAAATAATTCAGCAAATATTTCTCGACCAGCACTGGTGATGTCATGCTCCAGAGAGATGGATCAATTTTTTCAAATAACTTTATTACATGATTAGCAGACTCATTTTTTGGTGATTTTTCTTGCTAGTTGGTTCACTTCATATGCTGATTCCTGAAGAAAAATTACTTTTCAGCCTACCCATCACTGAATTTTTAATAGTAAGATGACAATGAATAAAATTAAATTTTAATGTACTGCTGTATGTATCGCCTTATCTTGATATATCAACTGTGAATAATGATCTTTGCTGTAATGCAGTGGGTTAGATTCTACAGATATTGTTATTTTGTTTTTTTTTTAATACACTCTCTGACTTTGGGAAAGTCCAAGCCCTAAGCTGCATGCCTCGCTTTCCTGTCTAAAATATTTCTTGCTTTTTGTTATTTGTTTAGACTGGGTCCAGGGACTGATGCATAGAGTATGTATATGCTAATTTGTTGGCAACATATGGAGCAAGTATTGCACCGTATTGTTTGGTTTTGTTTTAATAAAATTCTAACTTTTTGGGTAAACTCAGGCATTTTGCAAAGGAGGGGTGGAAATCCTGCTAGCCTTGACAGGTAGATTCATACCTACTGAATGGGTTTGGGAGATCAAGCACTGGATATGTTGAGCTCACATTCTGGAGCCAAGCCAACTCCTCGGCTGGTAAAAGGCAGTATTGTGCTGTTGACTTGCTATGTTTAGTGTCAAATCTTGCAATATTTGATTTTTACCTTAAATCCTACTTGTAGGATAAAATAGTTTGCTGAAGTTCTGCAATTTTTATCCTGGATAAAATCTTTTCCAAAAAAGCTGGAAAATGTTCATTGATTGCAGTCTAGCTCAGAAACCAGAAGGAAAAGACAATCAGATTCATTAAAATAAAGAATGTCTCTTTGCCTGGAAGATTATTTTGAGTGTTTTTAGCTTATGGTTTTTGTACATGTGAGACTGGTAAAAGAATCCCATCCTGGAGACACCAAGTTTCCAAAGTCTGCGCATCAGTAGCGGAATGCTTTTCTCAGCTTTGTCTTCCCATGTTATATTGAAGAGTTCAAATCTTGGCAGAAGCAGACATGTTTGTGTGCATTGTTTTAGGGCAGACCTGCAGAGGAAACCTAAAGGTAGCTTGTTTTGATTACCAAAGTCGAAGATAAAATACACAAAAAACACATTAAAAAACAAGATTAAATGTGGATGTGAAGTTTACACTCATCATCTCTTGCAGAAGGGTTTTTAAATCACCTGTAGCTGAATTGAAAGAAGTTCAGAGCTCTGGAACAGACTGCCCAGAGAGATTATGGAGTCTCCTTTTCTAGTGATATTCAAAACCCACCTAGACATGAACCTGCCTTGGCAGGGGCTTGGACTGGATGATCCCCAGAGGTCCCTCCCAACCCTGACCGTTCTGCGAGTCTGTGAAGTTATCAGCATTTCCAAAGCAATTGCTTATTGTGTGGTGATTAGCATCGAAGGAAAGCCCAAATAAGTTAGCCTACCATTCTGTTCTTTTTATTTCTCAGATGTCAGTATTACGGTCTCCTTGTCAGTGATCCCACATTTTTTACTTGCACATCCTGTACACATAATTTCTAGGATGCTATCAAACATGCCAAACAGAAGTAGTTTATTGCATTGCAAGTAGTACCTGTTTATGCAGAAGACGTGATCTATATCTCTCTGGCAAATACGGAGAGGAATGCAAATGTGTCCCCCTGCCACAACCGTTTGACTGTCACGTAAAGGCTTCTTAAAACAAACAACAAAACCCTCACAAATAAAATTATGCTCTTTCCTGAAACCAGAGTTGTGGGTACTTGTTAAGAATTCAGCAAAGACTAGACAGGCAATCTTTTCTTAGAGAAGATAAACTAAAAGATTATCAGGATCCTTTCCTGATTACTTTAAATATAGCTGAAAAGACTGACTCAACTGAGAAGAAAGTTTGAAACTGTGTTTTCTTTTTTTGGCTATTGTCTACAGTAGCTCTGTTTCCCATTCATCTGGATTTTTTAGGTGTTTCTCACAAAATACCTACGCAGTCCAAACCTCATTGTTTATTTTTCTATCATTCTCCTTTATCTATGTTTCATAGAAGTTAATTTTCTACTTTTCTCTCTCTCACATCCTTCTGTAACAGGTCATTTTTCTTTCTCTCTCTCTATTTTTTTTTCCTTATTTTTTTCTAGTTTCCTCTTCCTTTTTTTCACCACTCAAAATCTATTTAGGAGGAAGACAATATATTACTCAGTTGGATGCTCTCCGTAGCACTGCGAAATGGATAAAGTCCACAGACTTGTGGCACTGCTAGGAACGTGCTGCTATAGAGGAACATAAGTGTAATTCTTGTGCGCTATATGGGAACTCTAGGGTTGGGGAGAGATTATTAAGCAGAAGGGAAGGAGGTACAAGAAAGGAAATACACCAAAAGAAAGGCTGCTCCTAGTGGTCCTTTGAATTCCCTTTGACCTCCTCATGTTTGGTTAGGAAGGAAGTACTCTTTAGTGATAATATTAAGAGCAATGTCTTGCAATTCCAAAAGGGATGAGCAAAAAAGGTTTGTAAAACTTTTAGTGAAATTGTTTGAAGTCTGAAAAAAAAAATACAAAAAGCTTTTTTAAAAAAAAGTATCCAAAATGAATTGTTTCATAACGTAGTGGAGTTATGTTACAAAATGGCAACGCTTTGTTTTCACTGCTCTTTGTTATACATTTATTCTACATCTCATATAATTTTATATTATTTCCTACCACACAAGGAAGAAGTTACATTTAACACGTATTGCCACTGCCAGCTCTGTAACCCAACTGGTAGAGCTGGAAATAGCTGGCATGGTGTTTTTATCTGATATAACAACATAGCATATTATCTGTCTTTCACCCAAAGATTTGTACTTATTGTTAAATCACTTTCATTCTGAAAGGACACCTTATTCCACTTTGTGTGTATAAATCACCTTCTACGCTTCGTGGTGTATAAATCATCTTATCCCTCTTTTTATGGGAAAGTCATTTTGAGTTTAATTTTTTGTTCTGTAAAATGGGGGTAATGACTTTCACAAACTCCCTCAGGTCTCATGGGGTCAGCTGTGCTGCTGTCTCCTTCTCTTACACTAGGAAGTTTTTCCAGTTATCCCTGGAAACATTTCTTCCTTTTCTGAGCACTGCTGTTCCACCTCTTAGCCTGGCCTGTGCAATGTTTCAGGTCACAGACTCTTTCAATACCGTGCAAGAGATGCGCTGGTGACCTGGGTACGTGTGTGGAGGTAGAAAAGGATAAAGATTACTTTCTCTCTTCTCCCAAAGGCTCTTCCATTAACATTCCTATGATACATCTTACTTAGCATATTCATGGCTTTAGGCTTCTTGTGTCCGTTATAGCCTTCTAAAGACAGTGATAAAACTTTATTTGCTGTATTAGAAGAAATCTTAGATGCCCAGTCATTTTAGTAGGTTCAGAACAAATCTTGTTTTGTAAGCGTTACGTAAAGATGAAAGCCAATACCACAGCTAGTGAAATCAGGAATGGGACGCTTGAATTGACTAACACTGCCAACATCCAGTAGCTATTCTTGGATTTACAGGGTCTCTTCTTGAAAACTCTGTCTTGCAGGGCATACCATCCCTAGAGACCCAGAAGAGTGACTGATTCTTTCTCTAAAGAAACTTGATATAATGGCATAGGTGTTAGCAGTTGGCCAAGGGCCTTGATATCAGCCTCTCACATTTAAAGGGACTCCTGGGCCAAAAGTGCAGAAAAGAGATTTGTTTGTTTTTTAAAAAAAAAGTTGCCTCAGTCAGAGATGTGTCAGAAGAAGCAGGTGCAGAATGACTCTGTGGAGGTAGGAAGTACTCCCCTAGAGACAGGACAGAGTTTCCCATTGTTCTTAATTTGTCAGAGCTGCTTGGTCTTTTGTTAGACAGGAGATAAAAGGCAGATTAAGAAATACAGTACGAGCATGCCTGTGCTGTCCTGCCTGACAGGAGGAAAGACCCAGACTGTTCCATTCCAATTAAGTTTTCTTTTTTTTTCTGTTTTCCTTGTCTTCGGATTGGGTTGAGACCCTTTAAAAATGTGTCTACATGGCACACAGCTCAGCAGGGCTCTGTTCACAAGGAGAGTTCATTGGCACCATGGTGAACGCCATTCCATTTTAACTCTTAACTATAAACAACAAAACCCTATGTGAAGGATTTGACTTTAAATTAGCACCGAGAACTGTTCCGCTTTGACCACTCTTCAGCTCAGCTTGGATTGCTGTTCTGAACCTTTGGGTTTGTCCATCCTACACTTTCTAATCGTATAGCCTCCCAAATTGTAACTAATGCTGTTGCTGTACTTTTGATAGGAATAATGGTTTTAGCATTAGCAAAGACAAGCTGCCAACATGATATTGTATTATAGTGACCATAAAGTGTATGTGTACCTTGAGGAGGATTAGGCAGTGCACCATTTCAAGCAGCAGTGGCTGACTACCTGATAGAAATACTCCTATGATACCAAGCAACCTTGACTTTAAAAGAAAACCCACAAATATTTTTATGTGACTGAACTCCAGTAACGAATACTATTTGTCCAAATTTCTCCATTTACAATTTTTAACTGTATTTTCCGAAGGGTAACCTTTTCGCTTACACCTTTTTGCTTTCTCTGTTTAAAGATTTCAATTGCTAAATACTGCTTAGGAAGGCTGTAAACTGGGGACACAGATCCATGAGACTTGCACATGGAAGGATCATCATAGTAATTGATGAGTAAAGTAATTAAACAAAAGTTCCTGACCTGGTGCTGACAGGCTGGGTGTGATCATAGGTCATGCAATACTTTCAGTTTTTTTTTAATATACGTCTTTAGTAACAGTAATGAGATTCTCATTGATTTTTGAGGTGCTTTGCAATCTTGTCATTTGGAGGTGTTTAGTATTTCTAAGAGGAGTTGAATAATTTCTATCAAATAATTTCAATCAAAATTGCATTTGGTAGCAAAGTGGGGATTTTTTTTTTTTTGCTGCAAGAAATGATTCATTAAAATACCTGCTTTGAAGGAGAAATTAAAAGAAATATTTCCATTCTTTTGAGGTTACTGTAGTTGTGCCATATGGCAGCTGTAGTTCAAGAATATAAGGACTATGCTCCACTTCCTTGTCCCCAACTTTTCCACTGCCTTTCACTCCCTCCTTTGTTTTCCTGTGTCCAAAACACTTTATTCCTTTTCTCCTAATCTCCAACATACCAGGAAAAGATTAAGCCGATTGTCTCTTTTGACAATTGTTTATTATTTTCCGTGGTGTTCTGCCCTGCAGTCCCTTCCTGTGCAGCGGTCCCTCACTGCCCTTACAGGACACGTTTCTGGGGACAGCACCAACTCTGCAAAGGCAGTGACTGGTAGTAGCAGACACCAATGCAATAATACAGGCCCCCTGAATAGAATCGCAAAACCAAGGTTCATTGTATGAAGATTCAATTAGTTCTTTAAACACAAAAACTGTGATAGAACATACTGTACAAAACAGGATTACGGCCAAGTATTTATAGGCAATGCATTGCCCATTCCTACTCATACAATTAATGCAGCTGAGGTT